>NC_034425.1:3191705-3224476 GCF_002078875.1 Numida meleagris
ACACACTCCTTTTGAAGTTGATGTTGCAAGTGGATTTCAAGCTAATGGAACTGAGGCTGTAATTGTGTGGTTCACTGGAGCTGGGCTCGAGGTTACAGAGACATTTGGTCTCTGCAAACAGATGTCCTTCCCTCGTGGTCCCCAGCTCCTTTGCGACCTCTCTGTCACCTGCTGCTCCACTGACTCCAGGCTGTGTGCACTGACTGGAATGCTGATGTTGGGCTGTGATGTACAACACTGGGCCGTAATGTCCAACATTGGACTGTAATGTCCAGCACTGGGCCATGATGTTTAACACTGAGCTGTGATGTCCAGCATAGGGTTGTGATGTCCAACATAGGGTTGTAATGTCCAGCATAGGACTGTGATGTCCAACACTGGACTGTAATTTCCAACACTGGGCTGTGATGTCCAACATCAGCATTATTAGTTTGCAGTTTGGTCAGCTCTGACACTGAAAGAGCTGCTGAGGTGGTGTGCACAACTGTCTCTGTTAACAGCTCCCATCCTCCTTGTCAATGAAGTCTTCTCCAGCTGTTGTATCTAAAGACCTAATAGATCTTGTCTGTGTGGAGTAGGAAGGGATACATCTGCCTGTGAAGACAGTTCTCTTGCTGTTGGGGTGGTACTTGAGATATAGGTAAAATGAGAGGGAGTTCACACTCTGTATGGTCCATAACAGATGGTCCTGAGAGTATATTTGACACCCTGCTGCCTTTGTTCTGGGTGAAGAAGGAACCCATGTAATATGAGCTCCAACCCACCAGCAACTGCACTGAACAGAATAAGGTCATGCTGGCTGCTCGGGGGAGTTGGGACCACTTTGGGATGCCTCCTGCTGGTTTTGACCCTTTCCAACATGACCCTTGTTTGGTTTGGGTTCCTTTGTTTGGTTTTTGTTTTTTACTGGACTGTGTAGAGAGCAAGTTTCTGGGTTACATCCTCCGTTGTTTGTCCTCGTCCTGTGGTTTCTCTTGATGATGGAAATTAGACTCTTGTTCTTTGATTTCTTTGTGGTATGAGTGTAGTGGCATGGATCATCTACTGTGAGGAGAAAATAAATTTCAAGTAGCCTGTCTTGTTACTATTACGTGTACATTTTGTTGGGAATAGTTGGAAAAGTTGGGAATAAACGGAAAAGTTTGTTGGAACAGTTGGAAAATTTGGGATTTATCATGAAAAAGCTGTGATTTATTTTGGAGAATGTACATGCTGACTGTATTGCTGTTGTACTTCTCTGACACCGCTGACATCTTCTAAGTGCTGGTGTCAGGTTCAGCCAAGTCAATTGGGAAGGTTGCGCTGTAGTACGGGCAGTTTGCCCAGATACACCAGCTTCAGTCTCCCAATACTGGAATGCTTTGCACCCATGGTGTGTTACAGCAACAGCTGCAAGAAGCACAAAGTACTAGAACACTTAGCAACGTATTTGCTGTTGAGAGTGCTTTAGTGGGAATGGTGGTGATGGGTCGATGGTTGGTCTAGATGGTCTTAGTCATCTTTTCCAGCCTTAATGATTCTATGATTTCCACATGAGCCTGCCTGAGACCTCACTTGCACTGACATGGCCCTGTTGGAGCAGTTTTGCTTTCAGTAGTTGTGTTGGAGTACCCAGTCCAGCCTAGCATGCCTACAGTGCTGCTGTGCGCCAGGTGTGCCAGATGGTCCCAGCCTGCGGGCCTAGAGGGGATTAGTCTTTGATGATAAATGTGAAAACCTACTGCTCAGCCTCTGAGCCAAGGTGGGACTGAGCTCTGAGAAAGTTACGGTGCTGTGCTGCTGTCACACATCTGCTAGGCTGAATGAACTGTTCTTGGATGGACCTATTTTAGCTGTTGGACTCTTCCAGTTTGAAGTCATTCCACTGGAGTGTGGGAAAGCATTCCAAATTTCAACCAAATAAAGCACATTTCATTATGTCTCTTAGTCCAGTGCACTACATTAAATTTATAGGATGGCCTGAGGGCACTTGAACTGTGTTAAGAGGGAAGGCTCATAGACACCACGTCTGGGGTGGAAAGCATTGATTCTCGTCTCATAGCCCCATGGCCCCGAAGTGGGGCTCAGCCTGCTGCTCCTACACTATAAATAGAGATAACCCTGGAATGCTGTTGGTGTGCTGATGCTCCAATCCTGCCCACATCACTGGCTTCCTGGCAGCCTGCTCAGAGCAGCATATTTTTAGCTATTGCTTTCTTGTTTTTTGACAGAACTTCTCTTCAGTCTTGCTGGCCTGCCAGCATTCCCTGTTGATTATTATTGGCTTTCCAGGGCTGTCTGGATGCTGTCTTGGTGGAGGGGCCATGAGGCATCATGGGCTGGGGCTGCACGGTGCTGCCTCCTCCTTCCAGATTTGTTGGACAGCGTGGATGAATTGTTGGTTTCCTCCTTATTTCCCCTTCTGTTGGGAGGGGATTAACAGCATTATTATGTATTATTAATACTGTGTGACGCAAGCATTGGAGCAACAGCTGTCGGAAAAACTTCCTTCTGATCCCGTCTCCAATACAGATCAGTTTATCTTGCCCACCTTTTTGCTTACGTATTTAAAAAGATTGCAGATAGCATTGGCAGAGTAGATAACAGGCTTCTCAGAAGCGTTTGCCCAGGGATACTGCTCAGCCGTGCATGGGTGCTGCAGCGGTGCCGTGCGGATGCTCCAACCCATGTGTGTGTTTTTCCACTGCTGAAGGGAATGAAGCCCATTTCCTACGTGTGATCCTGTCCAAGCCTGTAAGCTCCTCGCTCCGCTTCCATCCTGCTTTGCCGCAGACTGGATGAAGCCTTTGAACATGAAAGGATGTATTTAACCAGCTCAGCATGACTGCATATCTGCCTTCTTTAGCATGCCACCCGTCAGGGATGTTTTTCTCCGGGTTTTGGGCAATCTCTAAAGCCAGATTTCAGTGCACATCTTGCACGTGTATGTATGAGGCAGAGGTGCTGCTTCTATGTGCCAGGACCTGAGTGCTCTGTGTCTGGAGAGGGGGGACTCAGAGCCCTGCTGAGCACAGGAATCGTGTCTTTTCCTTCTTTGCCAGAGAATCAATAGGCATTTGAGGGCGGAATAATTAAGAAAAAATCAGGGACTGTGGTTAAGAAAAAATACATGACCCCGGTTAAGAGTTTTAATGCTGATTACAGTGCACGAGCCCCTTTCTCTGTGTCAGTAATGGGCAGCGTGGGCTGAGCGATGCGCAGAGCAGTGCGGTGCTTCGAGCTGCCCTGTGCCACCACGGCTCCCCGGGAGCAGCCCTGCGGCTCAGCCACATGGCTTCGTAGGCACAGAGGCTTTTTATGTTAAAAGAGGGAAGGCAGAGAGAAAATACACGCGCATATGCATACACACAAGCAACAGTTTCTGAGCGTGAGGCATTTTTTCCATGCCGAGTTGCCAGGCAGTGCTTTTCCCTTCCCTCCCTCCATCCCAGGCTCACTGCTATGGACGTTTTCCTGCCTTTTATACTTTTTTTCCCTCTTTTGTGTACGATGCAGACTCCTACAGCTGACAAGGTTTGTAAGGGTGAGGCTATGTTACATGCTGGGGGATGTGTTGCAGCTTATTTTAATGCTATTTTAATCCTTTTCCTTCTTCTCCAACAGATTGGTGAGAAGATACTTCTTTAAAGTCAGTCACTCCCAATTAAACAACACCGTCACAGAAAAGATTTGGGAGACTTTTAGCAGTTTGCAGAGTAGAAATTCCTATTAAAAACATTGGTGTGACCTGGCTGGGTTAGGGCTGAGCTGGGAGCCCACCAAGTCCCATCCCTGTGCTGAGATGATGGAAGGACACGGGAGCCCCTGCTCCTCCTGCGGAACCCCCAGAAGGAAATCTCTATACAGGGAAATCATAGTGTCTGGGGTCATTGCAGAGCACAGCATCCCACATTGAGGGCTCAGTCCATGTATTTCTTTCCTGCCCACTTTTGTTGTGCTTAAGAAAGAGAAACTGAGGAACATGCCATGTTCACATGCTCTCCCTTGGCTCATGCAAACCTTCTTCTTGCTGTAGGAATCACCCGGACCTCCAGCGGGAGACTGCGCAGGCTCAGTGACCAGACCAGCCCCAGTGAGTTGCATGGCTCTTTCTTTTTCAAACTTCCTCATCCAATAAAAAACAAAACCAATCAACAACAAATGCAACCAACCAATTAACGACAAAGGGGTTGGGAGAATGGAATGGGTAACTCCTGGAAAATGCAGCTCCTATTTGGTGAAGGCTGCTGATAAATGCAGAGTTCCCTGTGCAGTAGCAACAGAGTAGCATTTATATAAAAGAGAGCAGTATATATAAAATAACTGTGAAAAGAGAGAGCAGTGTAAAATAAAAGATTAATTACTTACTGAATAATGGATCCAGAGAGAATAATTAGAAAAGCCCATCTCAATTTCAGGGGTCTGACAGGAGGTAACAGAAAGCAGGAATGGCCCGAGGTTGAAATACAGCTTTAGTAATTAGCATCTTGTTCTTACTCTCTTTAGCTATTATTTTTTATTGGATGTGGAGATTTATGGATTATACGTGCTTATGACTAAATTTACACTCCTAATTGCAGTGTAATGTTTCTGAAGCTGTTTCTGATTCAGAAGGAAGCAGGTGGGAGGGGTTCCTTCTTGGAAGGTGTTTTGCAGCCTCTGGGAACGCAGCGGAGCAGCCGCAGTGCTTGGGAGCACCTGAGTCCATCAGCTCTGCGGTCTGTGTGCTGGTTGGGCTGCACAGAATTCATAGAATCATTAAGGTTGGAAAAGAACTCTCAGATCACCACACCCAACCCCAGCCCACCCCCACCATGCCCACTGACCACGTCCCTCAGTGCCACATCTCCGTGGTTCTTGAGCACCTCTAGGGACGGTGACTCCACCACCTCCCTGGGCAGCCTGTGCTGATGCTTCACCACTCTTTTAGGGAAGAAATTGTTTCTAATATCCAAACTGATGTACAGCCTCCCCCGTGGCATTGCCTCATCATTTTCCCTGGGGTGCTGCTGCTCACCTCTGCTTGCAGAGAACCCGCTTGCCTGCTCCATGCCCAGCGCTGCCCACATTGGGGTTGGGGCTTCCATCCGCTCCCATTCCCTCGATCTCTGTCACTCACAGTTGCTCCCTGTGGGCTCTGTTTGCTATTTCAATTCATCTTCTCAGCCCTCATATCCTGTCTCAGCTCCCAGATGGATTTATCCAAACAGTCGTTGTCAGCTTTTCCCTCTGTGATGGGGGGAGGAGAAAGCCACCCTCAGAAGCTTTCCTGCAGCACTGACCTCAACATTCTGCTGTACTGGGGAATGAGCACATGTGGGATGGGGATTAGTCACAGGCATCTGGTTTAGGGCACACTTACGGGCTTTGGAAGCTGTGACACTGCCTGCCTGGTCTTCATCAGAAGTAGGGACAGGCCCAGAGCTGTTGCAGGTATGGCACAGACACGGTGACAGGGTGCACGGCACACTGTGATGTGGTCCTTGCAGCTCTGGAGCCTCACAGTCATACAGCATTGAGATGCTGTGATGTATCAGTGGATGTAAATGTGGTCTGATCAGCCTTTTGGCCACAAACTGATATAAGATAGCTGGAAAAATGCACTGTGTAATAAATCAGTGTGGAGTCAGCGTTCATCTGGGTGCTGATGGCGGCAGGAGCAGAGAGCTGAGCTGCAGCACAAACGGCAAAAACTGCCCTGAAACGTGGCCACTGGTGCAGAAGCTGTGAGTTTTGAACAGAACTGCATGTTTATCTTCTGTGTGTGCAACAACAAAACTGCAGTTGTAGCCCTCGCATCGCATGTTTTCCTATACATATGTCCGAGGACAGAAAGGGGAATTGGTACAGCTCCAAAGGTAACTGGAGTGTGGAGAATCTAAATTGGAAGACACAGCACATTTGTTCAAGCTTGTTTTCTTTAAACTCTAATTATATACTTTTCCACTTTTTTGGTGAGAGATCTTTTAAATATTTTTTTTTTTTTAAGTTAAAATGAAATGAGCAACTCAGTGCTCCATTTTACATTGCAGTAAATATTTATGACTCTATATAACTGCAACTCAATTTCCCCTTGTTTCAGATCCAAATTTTCCCCTCTGCACATCTGGCCCTGTACCCAGAAGCTTTTATTCCTATGCAAGATAAATTGGGACTGGGATGACTGAGCAGTGGCTGTAAATGAAGCGTCACAGAAGGGGGTTGTTTTGGGCTCTTTGCCACCCTAAACAAAGAAAGGGATGACATGCATTTCCATAGCCACTGACTCTTGGAATCTAGATAGCTGCACAGTCATCTGCAGACCATGCATATCCCTGGGACACGCAGTGACACTGGGACCCCAAATCTGGCTTCTTTTTGGGAACCTTGTTTGATGAATCCTCTTGGTTTTTCTTGTGATTTTGAAAGCAATTGTATGGCTTGGCATCCAGCTCAGGGAGCAGCAATTCTGAGAGTTCAGAGCTTCAGTTTTTGTTTCGTGTAGGACTTCTGAGTAGTCCTGGGTAAGGCATTGCGGTGGGACACATCTGGGCTTCTTGGTGGTCAGTGGAGAGAGCTGGTGGCTATCCAAGTGTCTGAGAGCAGCTATTTTAGGACAGGAAGCATAGGCTTCTTGAAGGAGCCCATGTCCCCATAGGATTACAGGGAACTATGTTTTCTTTGGGGTGGTCTGGCTGCGGGGCTCCAGCTCCCTGTGTGGAGCAGCGCTGTCCTGGTGTGCAGCCTTCAGCCAGACCTGGGCTGGGAAAGTGACTGGATTTGGCACCGTCACCCCCCAATTGAGACATGAGACTCTGCCGATGAGGCTTGAGCTTTGTGAGTGGGTTGGAGGCTCTGTTCAATGTGCAATTGGAAACAGGCAGAGAGGGAATGGGAAGCCTTTCATGAAAGGCTCTGTCAGAGGGCAGGGTTGGCCTCTAAAATGCCGCTGTCACCTGATTTTTGGTAGCTTGGGGTAATATTTCTGCAAGGTTAAGAACAGTTAGGGAAGTTACTCCCACTTCATTTTCCTCTAGCTGTACGTGATGGATTTGAAGGAGAGAAATATTTGCTGACATTTGCCATCTCAAGTAGAGCTGTGTTCCCAAACAGGCAGAGAGTAGCCCCGGAGCAGCTGGTGTGGAAGGTATCAGCATCGGGTTCCTCCTGGCTGCCAGCTGCGCTCTGGACTTCGATTTTCTTCCAGGCTGCAATTTGGGTTTTGCTAAGAGGAAGGAACTCTCCATTGTAAGGATAATATAGGAGGGTTCAAAAAAGGTATACTTACTGATGTAACTGAGCCAGCATATCCCTCCTGTGCAGGTATATGCAGGAGGGAGGGGGATGCCATCCCATTCACTGCTCTTGCACCGCTGTTATTTCAGGTCAGGTGCTTTGTTTGTGAGAAACCCCAAAGGGGGAGGAGGGGGACAGGTGCCTCTGCTTTCCTGTTTCAGCCTTTGTCTCGCTGTTGGGCTGTGTGGAGCAGGGCAGGGGCAGGCTGCCAGGGCAGCTGCAGCCACGCTCCCATCCCGGGCAGGCAGTGCAGCCCTGTCCTGCAGCGTCAGCAGCTGGCTGGGAATCAACCACAGCTTGTCTCGGGGCTTTTTGGAAGCGTAATTTAGAGAGGCATAAAGCTCAAGGCCAGCTATCTGGGTTGCATTACAAATGGGCACTCATTGATGTCATGAAACCCATCATTGGAGTGGTCGGTTTTATGCTGTTTAAATACTTCTATTGGGACTCCCTCCAGGCTTTATAGCCGTGTCAGGATGCTTGGATTTTGGGGCATGTTGAGCCCCTCACCCACCCTTTAGGTGGTGCCAAGCTCTAACGCAGCTCTAACTTCAGGGCTGTGAAATTAAACAAGTGCTTGCTGAAGGGCTCCATGTCTAATGACACATTCATCTCCTTGTGGAAAAGGCTCTGGCAGTGCCAGAAAAGAGCCATGCTTCCTTCATTATCAGCCAGCCAGGGGTGGTGTGTCTGTGTGACTCCTTACCAGAGCTGTTGCACAGATACTTCTTATTTCTTCCCATTTTGCTTTTCCCTGCTTAAGCCTGGTGGTTTCCCTTTGACAGGAATTGGTGTTCCCATTTCACAGAGGGAGACAGAGCAGCAGAGATGCTGTAAGCAGCGCTGTTTGCATTGTCCATGAGGCTGGGGGTCCCTCTGGGGCACTGAAATGGGAAGCTGTATGTCCTGGTGGGGGGCTGTGGGCACTAGCTTCAATTGGAGCATCCCAGATTAGTGAACCCTGATGAAGTCAGATGTTGCAGTGAGGATCCCAAATGCATGCAATGAGTTTAAGGTAAATATGGCAATAGGTTGTGCTGTTTCCATCTCTTGGTTTAGTCCCTTGGCCTGAGGACGATCTCCTCTCTATGCTCAGTGTCCAAGAGAGCAGCTTTAGAATAGTGGCAATATAAGAAATACCAAAAGCCAGGGGCTCCCAAGTCAAGCGTTCATGACTACAGTTATGTAAGCTAATTCAGAGTGCTATAAAAACCATTAGGTTTCCTGAGTTGTTTTTCCCCAGGGAAATACTGCCAGAACTGACAAATCCCTCCTGCAGCTCAGGTGTGGGCACAGCACAGCCCTCTGTGTGCAGCCGTGGTACCCCAGCCCTGGAGGTGCCCAAGGCCAGGCTGGATGGGGCCTTGGGTGACCTGATCTGATGCCTCATTTAGTGGTTGGCAGCCCTACCTGTGGCAGGGGGTGGAACTGGATGGTCTTTAAGGTGTCTTCCAACCTGAGCCATTCTGTGATTCTGTGATGCCTGAGCAAGTGGAGCTGGGAACTCCTGCACTAAGCTTCTGTCCAGACCTTCAGCTTATCCCAGCCTTGCTGAATCCTGCCTTGGTTTCCTGTTGGCTGTTGCATCCCCGGGCTGTGGGTGCAGTGTGCTGCTGGGAGCTGGGGGAGCCTACATCTCGGTGCTGTGATGTTTTCAGCCCAGACTGCGCCTTTCACCTTGGCAGAGCTGCAGAAGAGTTAACCCAGGATTTTTGGCCGCAGCCTGGTTGTGTTGGACGTGTCCCTAGATGAGGTCATACACATTTCTTCGGGCAGTCTCTGTTCCCCTTTGTTCCCAGCCCCACTCTGGGCACACCAGCTGCGCAGCTCTCTGTGCCAGCGAGCGTCCCCATGCACACTCACCGCTCATTTCCTCGGGCTCCTGGTGACAAGCCTGGTGACATGTGTCCTCTCCGTCCTCCTCATCCCAAGGGTGAAGCAGTGAAGGGTGAAGCCAGGTCAGCCTGGAGAGTCCCTTTCTGCAGCAGTGCAGCTCCATGCACGTGTCTCTGCAGGAAAGCCAAATCCCAGGCAGCAAGAAGTTAATGTGGGAAGGCTACTCTGGGCTCAGGTGCTTGGTTTGCTGCACGGACACACGTCCTGTGTTTGCATAATGCAGACACGTGGAGCTGCCTGGGGTGGTCCTTTGGGGATGCCACGTGCTTCAAGTGGAGATGTGCATTAGTTAGTGTGCAGGAGGGAATGCTGGCTGTTGTGCACAAGCTGAGAATTAAGGTGTAGTGATTCCTTAATTACTGGAATTGAAGGAAGGCTGGTGTGCCTTGGCCTGGTTAGGGTGTGCTAACTCCTGCAGTGCTGGTTACCTACGCTGCTGTGTGTGGTCACATTTCTCTCTGTTGGGTATGTGCTTCTCCCCATGGTGTTTTTGTTCCTCATCTTTTTTGTTGCTGAAACGTCAATTTGTAAATTGCCCTTGGGCATGTTGGCAGAGCTCATGGCTGCTCCGTTTTCCCTCTTCCCCTCCATCGCGGTGTCCCTCGTCACGTGGGCAGAGGCGAATTCCCCAGCCCTGGCTGCACACCACAGGCACGCCGTGAGCCTCCTCAGCCGCACATCCGGCGGTGTCTGGCATTTCCCAAAACCCCTAATTGTGCCTTGGGCAGAGAGCACCAATTTGCTCCTTGCTATATTTATCCTGCGCCCAGGACAGGAGCACAACCCTTCTCTGGGTTGCAGCAACCTCTGCTATCCACACAGGAGTGGGGATGAAAGTATGGAGCACAGAAAGCCAACTGCACCCTGGGCTGCACCCAAAACAGCATTGCCAGCAGGTCAGGGATAGGATCCGCCCCTCTGCTCTGTGCTGTGAGACCTCACCTGGAGCACTGCGTCCAGATGTGGAGTCCTCAGTATGGGAGAGACTTGGACCTGTTGGAATGTGTCCAGAGAAGGGCCCCAGAAATGCTCTCAGGGATAGAACAACCCTACAAGGACAGGCTGAGGGCTGGGGCTGTGCAGCCTGGAGAAGAGAAGGCTCCTGGGATTGCTGAGAGCAGCCTTCAGTATCTCAAGGGGCAGCTGTGAGAGAGAAGGGGACAGCCTCTTTAGCAGGGTCTGTGTGATAGGACAAGGGAAAATGGTTGCAAACTAAAAGAGGGGAGACTTAGACTGGATATAAGGAAGAAGTTTTTACACCACAGGCAGTAAGGCAGTGGTGGAGGTTGCCCAGAGAGGTGGTGGTGCCCCGTCCCTGCAGACAGCCAAGGTCAGGGGATGGGCTCTGAGCACTGATGGAGCTGTGGGTGTCCCTGCTCAGTGCAGGGGATGGGACCTGATGGCTTTTCAGGGTCCCTTCCTACACCAACCACTCTATGGTTCTGTGAGGCATGGGTGATCTCCGGGGCTGGGCCAATGGCAGCAAGCAGTCCAGGCAGGTTGGCAGCTGTTGAGGATCCTGGAAGAGTTAATGTGCATCAGGAGGGAGCGAGCAGTTCTCCTGCACTGCCTCGCCTTTCGCTCTGTGCTGCCAGCTGCTATTAATACTTCAGCACATGAGTGTTAAAGCGCAAGCACAGAGCCCAGGGAGGATATGCTCGGGATTTCCGGCAGTTTGAAGCTTTCAGGCAGAGAGGTTGAGAGCCAGCACGGAGGAGAGCTGGAGCAGGGGCTCTCCTTAAAGATACATTCCTCCCTAGCGTGGACAGGATGGGGCGAGATGTGTGCGGTGTTTGAGCTTGGACCTGTGTTTCCTCATGTGAGAATGCTTTGCTGAATGGAATCTGAGTGGTGAGGAACCTCTTGCACCACGTTTCTCTGCCCCTCCAGGCCCTGCAGCTCTCTGGCACCACTGTCAGTGCACTTGGAGGCCCTGCTCCCTGCACCAACTTGTAGCACTTGGCCTTCCCAGCTCACTCAGCAGCAGGGCTGGGTTACACGCTGCTGCCAGAGACTGCAGCTCCTACCAGCTCCAAGCTCCACATGGTGGAGTGATGTGGCTGCACCTTTAAAGGGAATCTGCAAAATTTGCTTGAGGACTTGAGTCTGGATGAGAGCATCCACCCTGAGGTTTTATGAAATTAAAGTCGAGGTTCATTAATCATCATTTGGATTCACTTCACTGGGTGTCTTGTACCAATCTGCAGGAATGATCCCTTTGCTCTGCTGCTCCTGATCACCTGGTTCTCAATGGGTTAAAATCCCCAGGCTGAAGCATGCGTGCTGCCCATCCCTTCTTCCTTTCCATTCACCTTCTTCCTTTCTTGGTACTTCCCAAGTTTTTCCCTTCCTCTGCAGTGTCAGCCTGCTTATGGCATAAGGCACATGGCCATGAGGGCTGTGGATGGTGGTGAATGCAGAGGACTGGGTTTTGTGCTGTGCTGGGACAGCAGCTCCCCTGGGCTCCTGCTTTGTGTTGGGCACCTTCACAGTGTCAGGCAGGAAGCGTGGTTTGGGGCTGTGCATGGGAAAGTTTTGCTCATTGTCCCCTCTTAATGCCTTAGGCACTGGTAGCAGGAACATGCAAAGCATTAATAGAGAAAGAGCAGGAATTTGGGAAGGAATCTAAGCCTTCTTGCATAGTGAATAACTCATGCTCTGACTGCTGGGGATTAGAACTTTCCTAAGGCATGGAGCATCCCGGAGATGCCTCCTCCACTTTGGCTTTTTCTATCCGTAGGGCTGCTGCTGGCCTGACTGTGCTGCTTGCCAGATGCCATGCAGCGTTTGCTTTGTTCCCCCCTCTGATGACAACAATGCTCCATCAGCTGCTCCATGGGGAAACACACACGTTTGCTGGGATTTTTCACGTTGCCACTGGAAAGCAGTGCAAAATAGGTGCAGGCTGTGAGCTCCAAGGTCCCAACAAGGGTCCAAGGGCTGCAGCTGGCTTGTCTGCTGGTCCCGGGGACAGAGACTGTGCCCTTGCATCTGGCTGAGTGACTCAGGCTGCAGGATGTCAATAGGCACTTGCGGTGGGTGGCACGGGGGGGTGGCTGTGGGCAGTCAGCTCCTCTGCTCAGTGCTCCCCATCTCCCACACCAGTTCTGTGCTGCATTTAGGAGGACATCTGCTGCATCCCTGCACTTTGGGGGCTCGGAGGAACAGCGGCGACCCTAGGGTTAGCAGGGGGTCATCCCCGCTGCGTGCCCAAAGGCTGGGAACAGGGGGGCACGGGGCAGCCCCGTGTTGCAGCCGCAGCCCTGCTGCCTGCCCTGGCCGATGGCCAAGTGGAAGTTTCCGCAAGGCCGGCCCATTGCATCCCTCCGTCGAGGCTGTGCAGAGGGGACTGCCAAGGCAGAGCGGGGAATCCTCGCCAGGAGCAGGCGTGAAGCTCTCCGGCGGCTGCAGGGGAGGGTCAACATGTGCAGCGAGCAGCAGCCCGCGGTGCTGTGCTGGGAGTGAAGTCAGCCTTCATCAGCCGAATAGTTTATGCATGAATCGAAACTTCAGACCTGGCAGGGTGGAGGGAACGCGCAGGAGCTTTGCTCTTCGCAAACGCTCTCGCCAAGGAAGGAGGAGGGGATAGAGGAAATAGCAGCAAAATCAGGCTGGGGAAGCGGGGAGAGGTTGGAGACGCTGGATGAGTCGTTGGCGCTGTTATTGCGAGGAGCCAAGTTCCCTAAGCATCTCCTGGTGGATATTAACAGAGAGCTGCGAAGAGCAGAGAGCTCCCCCGGACGCTCACGAGCTGTGGCTTTAAGACTGTTTCACAGAGGACTTGGGATTTCCATTCTTCCTGCGCCTGGTGGAGTATTCCGGGGAGTTCCAGGATTTTGGGGTCATGCACCCCCTTTTTCCTCCTTCTTCCTCCTTTCTCTTCCTCCCTTCCTCTTTCTTTTCGTTTCAAAGAGACAAAGCTACTTCAGTTTGGAGCACAAACATATGATCAGCACATGGAAATGTGGTAATTTGGATGCATTCATGATTGCAACAGATTGAAGAAATTAGACCAGACAAAGAGCTTTTTTTGGAGGAGGAGGAGGCAAGGCAAGGAGGGAGGGAGAGTGGGTGAAAGAAGGGGACGCCACCGAAAAAAGGGACGGCCGTGACACGCGGATGCTAAATATATCCCGTAGTAATGGAGAGGGACCGGATTTCAGGTAGGCTATCGATCTTTAATACGTTCTATTCTGCCTCTGCCCTCCTACCTTTCCAGCAGCTTCTGCACTTTAGGAGGAGCAGCAGCCCCGCTCCGGCGCGCGTTCAGCACATTCCATTATTTATTTATTTTTTGCAACATTTCCTTTTTGCCTTTTTTTTTTTTTTTTTTCCTTTCCCCTTTCCCCTTCCTCCTGAGCCCTCCAGACAGAAGGTGGTTCCAGCAGAAACCAGGGGGGGAGCGAGTGGGGGAAAAAAGAAACTGCTCTCCAAGTCTGGATCTCATTTGAGTTTCTCTCTCCCCCCCCTCTGTTCCCATGTGCCGTGCGGCGCGGGGGGATGAATGCTGAGCCTGTTAGCTCCGAGCTGCCAGTCGGGAAGAGGGAGGAAAAGCGCCGAGCTCTTGGCATGGAGACGCATTTCTGCCCTGAAGGTTGGCTCCTGAGTGTGTGCGTGTGCCTGTGTGCTGTGGTTGAGCTCTCTGCCTGCCCTGTGCTACCGCCTGCCCAGCTGGGATGGATGTGGCCCCAGCTGCTGCCGGGCATCCTGCTGCTGCTGCTGCTGCTCACCTGGTGGAGCCTGGGGTGCTGGGGTGGGCATGGATGGAGGGAACTGAAAGAGGAGTGACTCACTCCCATGCAAATCCTGGTGCATGTCTGAGCACTTCTAAAATGCGCTCCCGGGTGCATCTGTGTCTCAGCAAGCTGCTTCTGCAGCATGTGCAGGGTGACCGTAACCGTAACCTTTTCCTCCTAGCAGCAGGGAGTTGGGGCAGGCCACACCGCAAGGCTCTGTGCATGGGACCAAGGAGGGAAGGCAAGGGGCAGGGGCTGGTGCTGGGAGCCCCAGCGGGATGTCACCGTGGGTGTCCGTGCTCCGTGCACAGCTGGTGGGCACCAGCCTGCAACTGGGCGTTCCCAGCCAGTTGCCGGGCATCGCTGCTGAAGGGAAACCACAAGGATGAGAGGAAACGCTCATCCAGGGTGGAGCGAAACTGCGGCCAGAGAAAGCTGCTGCCATGGCCAACCCCCAGGCAAAGCTGCAGGGCCCCATCTGGGTACATGTGGAGGGCCCCAGGAAGGGCACTTACCTGCGGGAGCACCTACCGCTCCTCATCACTTCTGCAGAGTGCAGGTGATGTCTCCTCGTCCCTCTCTCCGTCTCTCTTGTTCACGCTTTCTCCTCTGGTTTGAGCCACTTCAAAGCATTCCTGAGAGCTGCTCCTGGGGCAGAGGCAGTGCTGCAGGCTGGGAAGCCCTCTGCTGCTGTGTGCAGGGATGTGGGGGGTCAGAGGGCTGCAGGGTGGGTGCAGTTTGGCCTTACACACCTCCTGGTGCGTTCTCTCTGCAGCCCTCGTTCCCTTCCCGCTGCTCAGTGGAGGCTTTGCACAAGGACTGATCGCTGGTGTGGTGGTGTGACCTAGGGCTCTTTGTTGCAGAGGAGTGGTGAAGGTGGGTCTCTCCCACCCACCAGCTGCTGTACACAGCATGAGCCCTCGTGCCTGGGCTGTCTGTCACTGCTCCCAGGAGTTCAGTAGCACAGGGCAGGAAAACCTTGGGTGAGCATGTCCGTGCAAAGGTGCTTATGCTCATTCCTGGGGTCACGAGTGATGTTTGCAAATTGCCTGTGTCCAAGTGCATACATGTTTCTCTGTCCCTTGCTGGAACCGGCTTTTCTGTGAGTGGTGCAGGTGTGGCACCACCAGGGCTGCAGGCAGGCACAGGGGCAGGCACAGCTGAGCACGACCAGCCCTTACGCTAAGGCACTGTGCCCACAGGGCTTGGCACAGGATGGGCACATGGCCGCCGTACCCTGCGGGATGGGAGAGCTGTGCCAGCTGTCTCAGCACCATTCCTGATGTGTGCTCAGCATGAAATACAGGAATACGGGATAGGGGGATGGGGGAAGAAGGGCTGTTCCTGTCTATCCTAATCTGGAGGGGCTGAAGGAGATGTGTGGAGGAAGATCCTCAGCGTGGCAGCAGCAGAGGGGCTGCAGAGAATGTGAAACCTATGCATGGGGGCATAGGAAATCAGCTTTAATTAGGTTCTTTGTGCAAAATGTGCCCTCTCACCTGGGAGGAGAGGAGCAGGCTGCAGCTCACCCATTCAGGAGGTGCTCCTCGCACCCCATGGCTGGGCCGGCACTGCCCCCAGTGCAGCAGCGCTCCGACCTCAGTGACTAAACCGAAACATGACTCAGATGAAAGCAGATCTGTGCAGCGCTGGGGGCTGCGTTCGTCACTGCTCTGGCCCTGAGCATGCTTTTAATTAGTACTCTGCTGTGGGTGGGAAGAGCTGACTCTTGGGCTGACTGTATTGCTGCCGGATGGGGTGAGGGCACCTCGGGGCGGGTGGGAATTGGGCCTTTCTCCTCTTTGAGGGCTGTTTTCCCACAGCTGCTGGAGCTCAGCATGTCCCATGGGGTCTCCTCTGCACAAGGACAGCTCAGGCTTTCCTGCAGAGGAGCAGCGTCCCTGGTCCAGCATCCCATGCTGACGACAAGCACTTGGGGTGAAGGCACTGAGTGCACGGGGGGATGCTTGAGCCGCTCCGTGGCAGCAAGGTTTCCCTGTCCCTGTAACAAGGCACCAGGCTCCAGTGGTGCCTTTGAGTGCAGGTATAGAAAACATCATCTCATATAACCTGATCTTTCCTTTGAATCTGGTTAACCCCCCCCCCCTCACGCATTTCCACAAGCTAATACTGCTTAAAAAGACAAAAATGAGTTTCCAGGCATCCTGCTCCCGCGGTTTGGGGCCGGACAGCTGTGCTCAGGGGCTGCTGTCCCGCTCACATCTGTGCCTGCTCTCTGCCTTTCCAGATGGCTCTGGTGGCAGCGGGGTGCTGCTCGGCTGGGGGCAGCTTTCCCCAGCAGATGGCTGTTTTCATTAGCCCACAACTTTCTACAAAGCCTTAATTGTTATTGCCACGGGGCCCTTTTCTTCTTCTTAAAAGAAGAGTCTGGTTGCTGTGTTGATGGGGTTCCCATGGGTACATGGGAAAGGAAGTGCCATCTCCCAGGTAAATTATTAATGCCACCTTTACTACTGTACCTAGAAGTGACTAGTAGTGATTGTGACACTTGATTGCAATGAGTAGCATGTGCTCGGCGGGGCCTGAAGCGGGCTGGGAGAGCAGTGCGTGCTGCGAGAAATCTGCTCAGCTCCAGAACAAATGAAGTGCTATGTAACCCACTGATGATCATTTCATACTCTTTCAGTTAAGCAGAGTGCCACCTGTGGATACAAATGTATGTCCATGTGTGCATGTACGGAGTGTAACAGGCAGAGACAGCAGCTCTCAGACCAAATGCACGAGGACAGGGCACGTTCAGTGGTCCTCAGAGCCACATGGGACATACCACGTGCCTGGGCAGAAGGAAAGGAGAGGTCCAATACCATGTTCCTTAGGAGGGAATGTGCTGTTCTGTCGTCTTTTATCCAAGCTAATCTCTACAAAGCGAGAAGCGGGGCGGCAGGGTTGGGGTTGCTTCTGATCGCTTCAACTGTCTTTTCTGCTTCAAGATTTTTGGTGCTGCTCCGATTCCTGCTTAGCGCCAACGCGCGTTGTTTGCTGCGTGCGGTGTGTGGTGCTGTCCCCAAGTGCTGTGCGCTCCTAAAACCACCTGCAGCTTTTTTTTCCATCAGCATTCTTCTTCGAGCACCCACCTTCCTCCACCTCCCAGGTGCTGTCACCTGTTGTGACCTCAAATAGGTCAAACAGGTTCCCCCAGGCTGCAGCGTTGCCACCGCTGTGTTTGCAGCGTGCTGCGTGCTGCTCCCAGCCAGCTCCTGGCTGCCTGCTCCCTCCTGGCCGGTGTGTGCATTCCCGCTGTTGTCTGAGGCATGTCAAGGTATGAAGCATTATCCATTTCCTGATGTCTGCTTTACATTTGCTGGAACTGCAGCTCATCCCCGTTAAATACAAGCCCGCTGTGGCACACCTCCCGCCTGGCCGTGCAATAACAACGTGCACTGCTGAGCGTGGCTGACCCCGTGCAAGAGCTGCCCTGCCCCGTGCTCCCCAGAATGGCTCTCAGCCTCCAGCATCACGATTCCCAGGCTGCCAGGCCGAGGGAGGACAGTTCTCATGCAAGTCAGGGCTCTTCCAAGGTCCAGCATACCACAATGCTGAGTAGGAGCAAGTACGTAGTTAGGGAAGTATGTCTGGGTCAACACATGTCTTCTGTTGCCTTAATGAGCTCAGAAGCACAATATCTTTGTCCTATTGGCTTCTCCACGTGGTGCTTGAGCTGTGTAGCTAATGCATAGGATTACTTGTTAGGGAGCAGTGATACCTCGTGCTGTGAGCATGGCAGTGGGGCAGCAGGTCCATTGTAGGGCTGGTCTGGGACTTGAGAAACTCTGGTTTAGATTTCAGAGGGTTGGATTTCATAGCTTCGTGGAATAACCTGAGTTGGAAGGGACCCACAAGTGTCATTGAGTCCAACTTGCTCTGCCCCAGATTTTTTGTATATCCATTGGAAAACACACTTATGCTCCCATTGCCCTGGGGCTTTGAGGAAGGATCTTTGGGTGTCTGCCTTGTGGCTGGGGGTGGTTGGAAATGGTGAAGAAAATGAATTAGTTTTACAAGCAATAATCACACAATAAACCCGAAAGTGGATTTTTTATTTTATTTATTTATTTTTTTTGCTAAGCCTGATCCATATCCACGTGAAGATGGTGCTGCATAAACAGCTCTGTGTCAATTTGGTGATGACATCACTGCCAGATACCTCATAAGCAAAAGCAGTAGTGCTTGGAGTGAATTCTGGGTTCCAGGGAAACGGATGTTTGGGGAGATAAGCGTGGTTCCTGGGATGTGAGATTTGTGGGATTTCCTTTCTGTAAGTGCAGGACATGCTTTTTGCTCGTGACAGATTCTTTTTCTGCCCAGGGCTGCACGCTGTGGGTTCTGAGTCCTGGTGCTGGTGCAGTGGCTGGCGTGGGGGGGATGTTGGGGCTGGGCAGCGCTGAGCTGGGAATGTTGTGTGAGAACGGCTCCATTCCTGGTGCTGCTGCAGCGCTGCTGGAGAGAGCCCCGCTCCGTTCAGAGCTCTTTGGGTACTGACCTGGAGACAAGCTCCTGACGCTCTGTACTGAGATGAAGGGAATTGCTGAGGGCTGCACATGTGTCTCCCACTTCCCAGTGCAGAGACCCATTAACCTGACCACGTTTTCCTTAGAGAAGAGGCCATTTAATAGCTTCAGCTGGTCTTTGCAAAGCTGGACTCTGTAAAGAGCACCCAGAAACTCCCTGCTGCTTTCAGCACCTGAGCAGAAGGGCTGCCTGCAGAAGCCCCTCGGTTTGCTTCACTTTGCATCTGCATTGCTCTGAAGTGTGGCTGGGCTCAGGGCCCAAGGGTCTTGGGGTGTCTGCAGGGCTGCGGTGCGGGTTGCTCCTGGCCAGGTTAACCACGACCCAGTGGGCTCTGCAGCTGTGTGGCAGCAGGATTTCTCGCTAATTCCCAGCAGCCTAAGGATGGATCATAGAGTCAAAGTCTCACTGAGGCTGGAAAAGACCTCGAAGGTGCCCATGTCCCAGCCCACCCCCACCATGCCCACTGATCACGTCCCTCAGTGCCACATCTCCACAGTTCCTGAACACCTCCAGGGTTGGTGACTCCACCGCTCCCTGGGCAGCCTGTGCCACTGCATCACTACTCTTTCTGAGAATGAATTTTTCCTGATATCCAGCCTGACTCTCCCCTGGTGCAATTTGAGGCCATCACCTCCCATCCTACCGCTGTTACCTGGGAGCAGAGGCTGACCCCCATCTCGCCACAACCTCCTGTCAGGGAGATGTAGAGAGAAATAAGGTCTCCCCCTGAGCTCCTTCTCTCCAGACTGAGCCATCCCATTCCCTCATCCGCTTCCCACAGGAAATGTGCTCCAGATCCTGCACAGCTCCATTGCCGCTCTCTGGACTCGCTCCAGGGCCTCATCCCAGAGCCTTCTGCCCCAGCTCCGCTTTGGCACAGCCCCTTCGCCCCAGGGGCTCTATCCCCGTCCCCACGGGGCTCGGGCTGGCTGCGGGGCGTCCGCGGGGCCGGGACACGCACGGGTGGTGGCAGTCATCGCTGTGCCCCACTCAGGGCCGTTAGGTGGCGGTGTGCGCTGCGCAGCGGCGGCCGGGGACCAGCGCAGCCCGGAATAATGGGTCAGGATTAAAGCCGCAGCGGGAGGCAGTGATGGTGCGGCAGCTGGGAGCCGGGCTTGGGGTCCTGCTCGTCCTCTAAACGGCTTCGTGTCCTCGTGTAAATCCTTTAACACGTGTGCCCCAACTTCCCACGTGGAATGTGAGGTAGGTGCTTTCTGCTTTTTCGTAGCCCAGCATTTTGGGATGCTCTGCTAGACGGCTGCAAGGGGTTTGTCCCTGTGGAGTTGGGAATTTGAATTCTGTCATGCTTACATGGGGCAAGGATGGGGCTCTGCATGGGGTGGAGGTAATGGCTGGGGCTGGTCTGAGCTGTGGGGCTCAGCACTAGCTGTGTGTTGGGCTGGAGACATGAATCCTTCCCACTGGGCCCATCTTTTCATCCGTGCTGGGGAGCATGGGCCAAAGAGCAAGGACATGGGATTTGTTCCTCTTGGACTTGATGTCCATCTGATGGTCAGCATGGGCAGGGGAGGAGCAGGCAGAGAGCACGCTGAATTTGTCACCCCGAGTCTCCTTCCACTGACCCTACACCATCACAGCTTTGCTTTCTTGCTGTCCTTTTCCTTGTGGCTTCTCTTGCCTCCGTGAGGTCAAAGGGAATTGGAGCAAGCAAGGCTTGTAGAAATGCTCACCAGGAGGGCTTGCATTTGGTGATGTACTGGGACAGGGACAAAGCAGAGAAACCTTAGAGCAGAAGAACTGCTGGGTATGGAGGCAGGAGGTATTCAGTACTTAAAGTATTTAATGTTTCTTTACCATTTTACACAATTGAAGGAGAGAACTGCTCAGACCCAAATTTGGCTGCCTAAAAGGGGCTTGTTGCCACCCATATTGGCAGCTGCTCTCCAGGGAAGGGTCCTCCTGGAAACGGACAGGGTTGGGGAACAGTTGGTTGTTTGTGTTTGAGGGGTTTGTTTTCCAGAAAACTTTAAAAATCCCCCGTGGGTGGAGAGGGAAAGTGAACTATGGAAATTAATTGCATGTCTCGTGCTCTGAAAAGAAACACACCCTGGGGAAGGCAATATCCTTCACGGGAGGAACAGCAGTGTTGGCCACAGACCAGGAAACCCTTCCGTCCGCACTGCCCTATGCACAGGGGCTGAGTGCTGCAGCAGTGCCTGGCTCCCTGCAGAAGGGCTGTGCTGGGGCCTGGCTCGTGTCCCTTTGCCCCTGGGGACACCCACAGCCTTTTTATCCCATCGTCAGTCCCGAACTGGGTAAGATCCACTTCTGGTGTCCTGTGCTCGCTTCTGTTGCTGCTTCCTTGCCTAGGAGCTATGTGTGGGTCCATGGCAGCTGCTGTGGCTGTGCCATCGCTGACCACACCAACTCCACACTGGGCCGTGCCCCTACCATTGAGATCATGGCTGTATTTTGGAAAAAGGGAAACTCTCCTGCTTGCAGGGTCTGGAGGCAGCTCAGAAATGAGGTCCTCTGCCTTCAGCTGGAGAAGAAACCTAATCTTGCCCGGCACACAGATGAGGAGCTGAGCATGCACGGGTGCAGAGAAAGGGGACAACTAAGAGCGGGTGATGTAGGGAGAGTTTGGTCGTGGTGGCTGAAGGGGTGTGAGGAGCTGCATGGATGGAGCACTGCGGGCTGCTCTGAGCTGGGGGATGGAAAGATGGAGCACATTTGTTGGGAAAACCAGATGTGAGAGGCAGGAGGAGCATCTGAGCACTTTGCAGCAGTAGGAATGGGGCTCACGCTGAACTCTCCCTTTTTTGGCTTGGTGCCCTCCTCCTACTCCTCTCGTTTCCTCCCAGCAGAGCTCCGACCCCGATCCATCACTGGCAGAGCTCTGCTCCCCAGCTCTGCAAGGAGCCCCCTGTGGAGGGAGGTTTGCTCTGCTTATGGGGTGATGTGGATCCTCGGGGAGCGTGAGCAATGTGCAGGCAGCATGGCCCTCAGCAGCACTAAGTAATCACCCAAACACAGCAACTCACCCCTTTTCCTCAGGGGGTTCCCCCATGCAAGGCTGGGGCTCTCTGGATGGTCACTGGTGCTCTGTTTCTGGTTGGAGCCCCTCTGTGCCCTGACAGCAGCAAGCACTGTGCAATGCCAGTAATGGGAAATCCGGTTCTGTGTCAGAAGTCCCATTCAAAGGCACCTTGGCTGTGCCAGGGACATTCTGGCTGATGGATTTTCCCATGAAATAAGAAGTGCTAGCTGTTGACATACGAATGGATCTGAAGTGAAAGCTTTTACCATCAAATTTTGCTGCTTCTGGCTTAAAACCCTTAGGGCACAGTGATGTAAAATCAGGGATAGCTTCAGGGTCAGAAGCTGTCTGAACTCGAGGAGTTCACATTGTACGCTGAGTTGAACTTCAGAGTGCTGCTCCTCTGAACTAGAGTTTTCTAACCAATTACCAGCTTAGCATCTCTCTGTCTAGATGCAAAGAGACAGAAATAAACCCACTGCTGGCTGAGGCTGTGGTGGATGCGTGGGTAGGAGACTTTTCAAGCAAGCCTGTCCATCACTTCACCCACCAAAAACACCCCCTTCATGGCCCTCTCCGTTCATTTTGCAGGAACCAAAGGCACCATGCTCAGGTTTTTCCTCTCCATGGAAGCGTAGGAGTGGTGTTTATCTCCATGCTGGCAGGCAGAGGAGGATGCCCCACCTCTGGGAGCTCCCGGGGCTGGGTGGAGCGGGGAAGCAGGACATGGGCTTTGAGGAGCTGTGTTCCGTGGGCTTGCCTCAAAGCCAAGGCACTCTGAGACATGGAATGTGTTTGCAGGGGCCCTGGGGAAGGAGGGTGACAATAAATCTGGGTCATAAATAATGGCCCCTTGCCCTTCTAGGGATTTTTGACACGCTGTGCTTTTCTGACAACAAATAGAGCAACAGGCTGTAATCCTTGGGGGCTCTTCTTGGCTCTCAAGCTGAGAAAGCGCTGGCTCCAAGTGGGCTTGGCTGCAAGGAACTCCCAGATCTGGGTGTGAAGATCAGAAGGGAAAGGCAACACAGCACAGATAATGCATCGAGGGGCGTTTCCATTGCCAGGCTTGGAGATTTTGTTGTCCACCGCGTTAGACCGTGAGCCTTGGCTCTGTGAGGCTCCTGGGGATGCCTGGCTGTCCCAGTGACCTGGCAGTGAGAGGCACCCAAGGGGAGTGCAGACCAAGCACACCCTGAGTGCCTAACAGATCTGACTGCTGGGGCAGGAAATGCATCCTTGGGTGCTGGTGTGGGCTGGGGGAGCCCTGGTGATGGGAAGAAGATAGGCATCCTGTCTGCCTTTCGATGTGACTGCAAGATAGTTACAGTCTTGTGTACAATGAGACGTGCAGAAAGGTCCCCAGCTTTGAGAGCTGTGCAGGAAGCCCCAGCCAGCATGGACACCCTTACTACATCTGGTCTGGGACAATTCTGGCTGGAAGAAGCCCAGTTCACCCCATTACTCATCCTTCGTACACACAGAGCACTGAGATCTTCCCGACAGACCCTGGCTGTGCCTCTCCCTAGGGCTTGTGCCCAGTCCCACTTGCTGTCTCCTTACAAGATGAGGTTTTTATTTTGCTTTATTCCTTGCCAGCCTTCTTTGAGTTTTGCCAGCTCTTCTCCTTATTAGCTAAAAGCTGCTAGACATAGAAGGAAAGCGCTGCATGTAACGTGCCTTTTAAATGCCTAATTCAGGAAAATCGAGAGAATTGTTTGCTAGCAGCACTCCGTGGGGGGGGGCGTGCTGGGGGAGATGGCTGGCTCTGGGGATGGGGACGGCTTGTCTTCGCATTCTTAAGAACACAGATACTCGGCATTTCTGGCGTGCGAGAACGGGGCTGGACTATTGCCTTCTTTAGCTGCTGGAAGCCATCCAGGCTGCCAGTTCCTGCAAGCTCATCCTGTGGTTTAGTGGATAATACTGATCCTTGTTCGACTCCCACGCTTTTGTGCCTTGCAAGCGGGTAGGGGAGGCTTTGCAGGGCTTGTACAGATCCCAGCTGTGGAAAGCAGCATGAGCGCTCATTACGCTGTGGAGTGCTTGCTCCACGGTTTTAATGAAACGTTAATTGTTACACAGGGATGACCTTGAGAACCATGGCAGGTTGTATCTGACCAGCATGTCTGCAGGATGGAGGGTGGTGGCTGCAGCTGAGGAGCAATGGCTGTTTCTCTGTACCTAGCAAAATGTCTTCCCAAGTGCATTTACAGGAGCTCATCTTCTGCTGACATCTCCTCCGCTAGGATGGTGTTGGTGTCAGGGCATGGTGCAGGGAGCGGTGTGCAGTGGGGTTTCTGCGAGCAAGCGGAATGTTGGCTTTGGTGCTGGGATGTCCCGTGGGCTCTCTGCCCAAACTGGTGTCAGAGTGCAGCTGCATCCCCCACGTCAGGTGCAGAAATTGGACTTTAAGTCAGACGGGGCTCCCAAAGCTGCAAACATCAAAGCTTTTGGCCATGTCTGACCTGGGATGCTATCAGGACTTCAGGCCATGATAGCAACCTCACCATGTCCAGGTGAGGACAGGATGGGGGCTTCTGGAAAGAGCAGGCAGCACACAACAGGGCAGAATTTGCAAGCGAGCTGTGCAATTCTGCCTGTGCTCCAACTAAATCTGTGGATATGGGGCAGATATATGAGGTGAGCAGATTGAGGTGTGAATGTGGCTGGCAGCAGACACCGATCATGGATTAAACATATGCATGGCAAGAAAGAGGCTTTCTTGGAGCAGACAGAGAGGGCTGTTGTTGCCGTGCAGCCATATTCATCACCAGCCCCAATGCTGACATCGTTATCAACGTGTTTATATGAAGCTTGGCTGCAAAATAGCTCATCGTCCTCAAGATTTTCCAAGTGAGTCTGTAGCTTTACTAAATGCTTCTTTTGCTGCGTTGCCAGGAGCTCTCCTGAGGCGGTGAAGGAAGTGCCCTGTGTGGCCAGAGCCATCCCTGGCCCAGAGGTCTGATTCCTGTGTGTCTTAACTCTGCCTGCAGGCTGGTGGTGACCAGCTGGGCACCTTTTTGTCCCAATGGTCATAGAATCACTGAATGGTTGGGAATGGAAGGGACCCTCAAGGCCATCTGGTGCCACCCCTGCACTGAGCAGGGACACCCACGGCTCCATCAGTGCTCGGATCCCATCCCCTGACCTTGGCTGTCTGCAGGGCTGGAGCACCACTATGGGCAACCTGTGCCACTGCCTCACCGCCCTTATTGTAAAAAACTTCTTCCTTATATCCAGTCTAAATCTGCCCTCCTTTAATTTGAAACGGTTTCGCCTTCTCCTATCACAACAGACCTTGCTAAAGAGTTTGTCCCCTTCTCTCTGATCGCTCCCCTTGAGATACTGAGAGGCTGCTCTCAGCTCTCCCCAGAGCCTTCTCTAATCCCGACTGAACAGGCCCATCTCTCTCAACCTGTCCTTGCCATGGAGGTGTGCCATCCCTTGGAGCATTTTTGGAAGGTATGCAGGAACAAAGCCCAGCTCTGGCTTTTTATTCCCTCATTTTAACATAAACGTTGTCTGAATTGGTCTGCCCCATTATTACATGTCTGGGAATAACAGTACCCCTTCAGCTTACAGTCAGAGGCGATGCAGTGTGCAGGCATCCCAGGAACTCCTCGTTTGATTAATTTCTGGGTGTGATGGCAGTGTCCCCGTTTCATGGGAAGAGGCATTTGTCCCCACACCCTTTTCCCTGCTGGGGTCATGGGTGTGAGCGGAGCCTGGGCATTGTGCAGGTGGAGATAACACAGCACTGCAGTGTCACTGCACGGGAGCCTGCCCAGCCCTGGGCAGGGCTGGACTTCGCAGCGGATGGACAGAGCCTTTTCCTGTCTGGAGCTCAGATTGTGACAACACCTCGTGGAGCCAAATGTGAGCTGACACCCACAGCCATCCCATCCTGCCCAGGTGCATGTCCGGATGGCGATGTGCTGCTGGAGCGCTTCCAGCCTGCCCCAGCCCTGGGCCCCCAGCTCAGCACCTCCCCAGTGCTTCCCCATCCCTCTGCTGGGGGTCTGCCTGTGGGGAGCTGCTCCCCTCCCTGCTCCTGGCTGGCTGCGTGCCGCCTCGCTCAGAGCTGGTGCTCAGCCCCCAGGCCCCTTTCCATCTAGGGCAAACGCTGAGAGGCAGAAGGCTGCTTTTGGCCTGCCTGCAGCAGCTCTCTGCGCTGATTTTGGATCCTCCTTAGTGGAGGCTGACATCCCCCACTTCTCCTGCCCGCGTGTGCCAGCTGCCAGGGGGTTTGGGGATGCAGTGCTGGGGCAAAGTGGGGGAAGCATGAGGTGCCCTGCTCTGGCCACAACTCCATGCTGACTGTCCCTGCGTCCCCTGGCAGAGGGGAAGGTGATTAGAATTAAAGCAAAGATGGACCCTGCCCGTGTGCCTGGTCTCAGTGCAGGCAGCTGGTCGAACTTTGGGTGCTCTGGGATGGGTTAGCCCTCTCTTTGCCATTTGCAGCTCCCCTATCCCAGGAGCTTGCTATGGGCTGATCTCACCTAATTTTGTGTGTGCCTGTAACTGAGTTGGCTGCACTGAGCAATTCTTGCAGCGGTGGAGCTGGGGGTCCCCCGGCCACCCGGTAGCATCAGCTGCAGGGTGACACAGGAGGGGCATCAGCGATATGGGAGGCACTCGAATTCTCATCCCCGTGGAGAGGGAAGGGGTTTTGCAGGGATCCTTGTGCCCCGTTTCCATCGGTGCCAGCTGGAGGAACAGGAGAGCTCCTGGCAGTGCTCAGTGCAGTGTGGGTGTGGATCACTGCATCTCCGCTACGACTTTGGGGCTGCCGGTGCTGCGTGTTCCCAGGGGGACCAGCGGCTGTTCCACATCATTTTCAAAGGAAAGTGATGTTGGTTTTCCCCTCGCTCCCCTCCTCCTGCCCTCATTTCCTTCCCCATCTCAGCGCCGTGCGGGAGCTCCCGGAGGAAGCGGAGTGGGTGTGGGGCTGCGGCTGCTGTGGGAATTGTTCTTATCGAGCTGCTTTCAGTCCACAAAGAATAATAATAATAAAATCTTTGATGGTATGAAGAGAGAACAGGGGCCGCCACTGCCCTGCAGCCTGATCCGTGGTGCTTCCTGGACCATTGCTGTGGGGTTTTTAGGGCTTTTGTGCTGCTGCAGATTTTGTTGCGTGCCTGAAATATCTCAGAGCCAGGAGAAGTAACCGATTGCTGGTGCAGGGAGCGAGAGCTGCTGGAAACGGCCCACTGGGAAGCACAGGAGAAGTATTAAGAAAAGCAAGTTTCCTGCCATTAGCTGGTGTATTTATGGCTGGAAAGTTTGGGGTTGAAAAGGTCGTGAGCAGGCAGCTGAAAGCAGCAGAGGTGTGTGTGCTCACATAGCTCTCTCTGCCTTGGGAATGGGAGAGCCCGGCTGCAACGCATGGGACTGGTGTCCTGGGTGCTGAGTCCCTAATTAGGGATTCATGAGAAATTTTAAGGGCTGAGGAGTTTGAGGTCTTGGCTGACGCTCACCTCCTCCTTTTCCCATGTAACAGCCTTGAGGTGGAAGTTGCTGGGGGCTGCCCAGTGCCAGGAGTGGGCACTGTGGTTTCCTCTGCAGCCAGGTGCACCCCGCAGCCATGCAGGAGGGCTTTGCAGATGGAAAGGTGCTGTGCCACAAGAGTTACGCCTGCAGGGGGGACAAGCAAGGTTTCTGAAGCCTCTCATTTGTATTAGAATATCGGTGCTGTCATGCAACATTGGATTCTCTGCCTGTTTGTTTTTAATATTAAAATGGGGTGAGTAATAACTAAAATTTAATGATTGAATTAAGTAGGTTTTCTGCTTGGATCCTGAACGACTGCATTGCCCATTTTCTTAACAGAGTCCGACTGGAAAATAAATGAAAAAGGCAACAGGGTTAGGCTGGGGCTGTTGTCGCTGCGCGAGGTTCAGTTCATAGAATGGTTTGATTTGGAAGGGAACCTTAAAGCCCATCTGGTCCCACTCCCTGCAATGAACAAGGACACCTAATCAGGTGCTCAGAGCCCCATCCAGACTGACCTCGGGTGTCTCCAGGGGTGGGGCATGCTTCCCATGGAGGCATTTCCTGTGCTTTAACCAACATGAGCCGTGTTTCCCTTCCTTTCCCCTGCCCTCTGCACTGGGGACACCCTGCAGCCCCCTGCTGCACCACGTCGCACTCCTAGGAGCAGCTGTGCCCCTCCTTGACACCCGCGTGGCTTTTTGCCCCATCATTTCACAGAAGTGCCATCATTGCTCCCATCACTGGCTCTTCATATCTTCTCATTTCCAGCCTGCAGCTCTTACTGACCTGCTTACACCGTCACCGGGGGGTTGGGTTTGGACTCGGTGTTTTTGTTCCCCTGGTAACAGCAATCTCTGCCCACAGTGCATCCGCCGGTGATGTTTCCAGCAGTGACACCCCACGTCCCCTCCACCTGCCCCCCCGCTCCACCACTGCTTGTTTCCACTGGGGCTGGGTACCCAGGATGACATGAGATTAGCGATTTCCCCTTTGCTGCTGTTAGTACCTAATTTGCTGCATCTCAGGAGTGCTCTCACTGCATCGTGTTGGTAGCTTGTGGCCGTGCTGGGACCCCCAGTGCACTGATGTCCTTCCCGTGGCTTCGCTCCTCTCGTGAGCAAAGAGTGTTAAAAGCCATTAGGCACTGCCCTTCAGTCCCTCTTCCAGGTTTCACCCATTCCTGTTTTCCAGCCTCCAGTGTCTCTCAGCAATTTTTGTGCACCAGAGGATGAGGTCTGGCTGCGTTTCCTCCACCCGGCAAATCAAATTGTCCTGCAGCCTCCAATCAGCAAACCTGGGCTACGATTTTAAGCCTTTCCCATGATGTAGGTTTCCTTCCAAAGGAAGAGACGTGTGACCAGCACTGAAATACGGCCGTCCTCTCTCTGCTTCCTACTGCACTGGAAGCAGGAAGGGTCTGAATCTGGGAAAGAGCATTTTTCATGAGAATTCCTGCGTCATCAGCAGGGCTGGGTTCATGCATCATCCACATCAAAGTGCGGGCAGAGGTGATGGGAACAGCGCCTGGGTTTCCTGCCCGTCCCCACAATCCCAAATCGCACCCGTACCTCCCAAGCAGCACCACAGCCTGGCCCCGTCCTCCTGCAGCGTTCTCACTTACCAGGGGGTGGATGCTACGTGCCTCAGTTTCCCCACCTGTAAAATGCTGTTCAGGAATCACAGAGGATCCCGAGTTGGAAGGGACCCATAAGGAATCATTACAGCTTTTGCTGGTGGATTTGGAACAGAAGCGTGCTGGGGCAGAAATGTAAAATCCCAGAAGCTGCAGGGAGCACGAGTGGAAAGGAAGGTCACTGCAGCTGCCTTTTCCTTTTCCTTTTCCATTTCCTTTACCTTTTCCTTTTCCTTTTTCTTCTTTTCTTCTTTTTCTGTTTTCGGTTTGGTTTCTTTTTTCTATTTTCTTTTTTTTTTCCTTTTTCCTTTTTCTATTTCTTTTCCTCATTTTTCATTTTTTTCTTATTTTCCTTTTTTATTCTTTTTCCTTTTCATTTCTTTTCTTTCCTTTTTTGTTTTTCTTTTTTCTCCTTTTCATTTTCTTTTTTATTATTTTTCTTTTTCTTTTTCTCCTCTCTCTTTATTTTTCTCCTCTTTTTCTTTTTTCTTTTCTCTTTTTTTGCTTTTTTCTTTTTTTCTCTTTTTTCTCTTTTGTTTTTCCCTTTTTTCTCTTTTTTTTTCTTTCTTCTCCTTTTTTCCCTCTTTTTTTCTCTTTTTTTTGCATTTCCCCCTTTTCTCTTTTTTGTTTTTTTTTTCTTTTTATTTTCTCTTTTTTCTCTTTTTAAAATCTTTTTCTTTCTTAGAAAGATGCAACTTCTCATTCCCTCACCTTCAAAATCTGCTTTGTATGGGTTTCTGTGCCTTTGTTTCTGCACATTTTCAGTTATCCCACACAGGTGCTGCATGTGTGCCAGCAGCCACATGCTGGGCAGGGGTTTCATCCACTGTGGGCAGTAAGAAAAGGCATTGGGTTCTCAATAGAAACATTGAGAGCAGCTAAATACTATTATGAACCACCTATGCAGTACTTTTGGTCAGTAAGTCTCAAAGCATTTCATTAGAAGCAGCCAGACTCATAAAGAGTTCTGTTTGCTAATTAAAGGAGGAGAAGGCAGAGTAAGATGCTGGGGGTGAACAACTTGCTGTTGTGAGCCAGATCATTTGGTTCTTGCAGCCACAGTGACTCATGGCACCTCGTCACACCGGGTCTGACGCTCATGACTGCAGCAGATTGTGGGTCTGATAAAAGCGGCTCAGAAAAACCCTGACTTGTAGGAGGAAGAAAATCTGCCAGAAAGAATGCTTTTGTAGCAGCCTGCAAGCAGACTGCACGGTGCTGATTAATATGAGTGGATAGGAAAGTCCCCTTTCTGCCTCAGCCTGTCTTGGTGAGGGACCTTCTAATGCTGATGCCTTCCAGCTCCGTAGGATGTTCTCTCTCTTTAGGCTTTTTCTCCTTGAGGTGACTTTCGAGGTCTTTTCTGCATTGATGGGTGTTGTAGTCCCCCGGACCCAGCATTAAGACAGAGGTGGTGACAAGAGCCCAGGTTTCTGCCAGCTCTCGTGGCATCGTGCCGCTTTCAGCTGGGTGTCTACAAGTCAGTGATCAGCAGATCTCATCGGCTGCATTTTTGGGGACAGGAAACCACTTGGAGGCCAGCAAAGCAACTTGCAGGAAGCTGACTGCTCATCGGAAGGGCAGAGAGATGGTGGAGAGAAGGGCTGGGCAGTCGGTGCCTGCGGTGATGTGGGCTGGGTTGGACACAAGCTGCTGTCAGACGGTGAGCAAAGCCATTTTTCTCATCCTCCTGCAGCCAGTGGTTTGTACAACAGCAGCTAGTCCAGCTATCAGCCCATCACCACCGTACCACTAAACCACATCACTCAGTGTGACATCTGCCCTTCTCTGGAGCACCTCCAGGGACAATGACCCCACTGCCTCCCTGGGCAGCCTGTGCCAGTGCATCACCACTCTTCCCAAGAAGAAATTTTTGCTAATATCCAACCTGATGCTGATGAGGAGCTCCAGACACAAACTGCAGGGAAGCAGTGCTGCTCCATCCCTCTGGGCTGGGTGCCTGCTTTTCTGGAAACAGCACTATAGCTAAACACAAGCTCTCGGGTTCAGGATGTAGCTAGCAAACTCAATGACTTGGCATTTGGTTCTTAGCTGTGGACTGGATAGGTGAGTGATTTTTTGGTTCCATAAAATATCTGATCCTGTCTGAGTCAGATAAAAGTGCAGAAAGGAGAGAGAAGGGCGTGCTGAGCTCCCCGGGGGGGTTGTGCTCTGGGGTGAGCTGTTTACATACCTTGCTGCTTCAAATATTTACTGCGAGAACTCTGGATATTCTTGTTATTCCTTGCTGTACTTTTCCATCTCACTCCCCCCTTTCCATGCCTTAGGTGCACATGGGCAGCTGGTTTTAATGAACATGGTCTCTTATGGTCAGGTTTTCATGCTTCTTGGGGCTCTTCTCCAGCCCTGTTAATTCACAAAACCTTCATTAGCTGCACAAGTTAGATCCATGGTGATAGCATCATCCACCCTTAGGAAACACGGAGGGACACAGCCACTAACCCAAAGTGCCCAAACCCTTCAGCAGAAGAGCTCTGAGCTTCCTCGCCTCTTTCCAAGATACTGGGACACTCACTGCTCCAAATCGATCACACAGTCAGTGTTTTCCAGCAATTCACTTCTCATTGCCTCTGGTGGACTCCATCACAGACCCACCCTGCTCCCCACGTGATGTAGTGCACAGAGGGCCACCAAGCTCCAGCAGCGGGCCTGGTGCTGAGCCTCATAGGAACTATGGAGGTGGGCAGGCTCTGAATGTTATAAATGTGCTGCTCTGTTCTTCCTAACATTGACCATGAAAATTTTTTCTTCTTTTTTTACAGTAGTGATTTTTAGTTGTCTTTCTTATTTCGTCTTTTTTTTTTTTTTTTTCATTTTACACTCACTCTGAACGACAGTGAGCCAGGGATCAATGATCCTTAATAACCCAATCTTGGTGTGCAGCTCCAGCAAAGGGACTCGTCGCCCGCTTCTCCCACAGCAGCTTTTTGCTTTGGGGAGTAACTGAGGTGAAGTATTGACATCTACATCTGTGCTTGCTTGGAATGGATTGCGGATGTGACCTTGCAATTGAAAAGAGAGAAAGAAAACCGCTTTCTTGTGAAAATCAATGCCAGCAATGTGGCGTGGGTCAGCCAGCAACGGGCACCATGGGGACGGCACGGACCTGGCACCGCGGGAGCTGCAGGCTTAGCCCAGCCCAGGCTGGGTCTTGTGCTCTCCTTTAGAAAGCCCAGAACCTCTGTCTGTACCAACGCTGCATCACACAGCGAGGCACTGGTATTTCCGTGCTCGCAGCTGCTCAGGGGTGCAAAGCATGCTGCTCTGCACTGTTGTGGTGTGTTGGTTTCTGCCGTCGCTAACCGTGTGCGCAGTGAAAGAGCAGAGTGCTTTTTGCGAAAGAGGAGGAAAACCACTGCCCCTACCTTTAGAACTCGATACTTATATATTAAAGATGCATTCTCCGGACTAGCTAAGCAGTTTTCATGTTTTAAAATAATGCATTAAAACCCCAAGCTATTAACTGCATGTAAAATCTAGGTCAGGAGTGCTTTCTGCTCAGCTTTATTATTATTATTTTTACCCCGCAGTTTTTGGAGTCTGGGAAATTGGTGCCATTGGTTTTGTGTTCTGGCTCCCATGCGCTATTGGGAAGACAGTGGTGTTTGCAGACTGGAAGTGGGAGGGCTGTACAATTAAAAGTATGGCAGAAGTGATGAAACATGCACTTCCTGCAGAAATAGACAGCCACGGTACAAAAAAAAAAATGTTTTGCATCACTTTTCTTTACAGTTCATCCAAAGCAGTGGGTTGGAGGGGACCTTAAAGGTCATCGAGCTCCAAGCCCTGCCTTGGGCAGGGTGCCCCCAGCTCGGGCTGCCCAGGGTCCCCCCACGGCCCCGGGCACCTCCAGGGATGGGGCACCCACAGCTCTGGGCAGTGCCACGGCCTCACCACGTCTGGGTCAAAGATTTGCTCCTCAAGTATGAGGAGAGGAGGGCTACAAGAGGGGAACCGAGGCGAGCTCACTGGTCCTTGAGAGCATCAGCGGCGCAGCCCAGAGGTTCGGGTCGGTGAGGCACCCCAGGGGGGTCAGACTGAGAGCGCTGTCCCATCCCCACCGAGAGTCTGAGGTTGGAGGGGACCTCCGCAGCGCACCTGGCCCAACCCCCGCTAACGGTGGACCCCGCTCACCCCGCGCCCGGAGCCCCGGCTCGGCTCGGCTCGGCTCGGGGCGCGGCGCGGTGACGGGCGCGGGCGGCAG
>NC_034425.1:3224908-3250292 GCF_002078875.1 Numida meleagris
CTCTTTTGTCTGGAGCAGACTCGCCCCGTCCCTATCTGCTAGCGCAGGATCGTACGGGACGCTTTTCTCTGCTGCTTTTTCCGAGTTGGTTTACGCAGATTTTTAGCCGAAAACGCGGCTGTGACGCAGCGAAAAGTTTGTGAATCCCCAGGCACCGGCCCTTCTGTGGATTCCCAGGTTTTGGATACGAGCACAGCCTCAAAGTAGCCGTGAAGTGGATAATGAACCCAAGTTTCAAAAATATCCCTAGCGGGAGCTGCCTTAGAAAGCGTTGCATTTGTCGGGTGGCTGAGCTCCAGCTGCCCGACAGCGCTGCACGGCTCGGTGCCGGGGTTCTCCTCGCAGCCCGTGCTTGGAGGAATGGATGGATGCCTTCCCCTGGGTGCCCGCTGGCTTTCCAGGGATCGGAGGAGAACATAAACAAGGGGGGAGCGTGCTGCTGCCCACTGGGTGTGTGGTTCCAGATAGGCTTTGGGGATGTGTCTGAAGCAGCCATTGAGAGGACGGATCAGGGGAGCTCATCTCCCCGAGCAGAGCTTCGGGAAAGTGGCAGCGTCCCCGCACTCGGCGTCCTGGCGGTGCTCCAAACTCAGCTCCGTGCAGCGGTTTTTAGAAGGAAGAAAAAAAAAAGAAATAGTAGAGATTTGGGGGCTGTGATGAAAGCTTATCCAGCGGCCGTGCGTGCTGCTATAGGCTGAGAGAGCTTCACCGCCTCCTGGTGAACTCATTCTTGCATTCTGCAAAGGAGCAAAGTATTGTTTTTCCTGCTGGGAAGCCCAAAGCCCCTCGGTTCCTCTTCCAGGTCGGGCAGGAAACGGGTGGCAGGGCTGGGGGCTCAGCGGGCTGTCCTGGGCTCTGCGCTGCCGTCACCCCGAGCTGCAGCCCTGTCTGTGCCCCCCTCTGTGCAGCCCCTGGGCTCCAATTCTGCAGCCGGAGCGGGGGCGGAGGGTGAGCGGGAGGCCGAGGGAAGCCACATCCTGCAGCGGGGCCGGGGCTAAGGGAATTGGGGCATGGAGCAGCCCAAACGCGCTGTGGGTTTGTGGCACTGGGCTCACGGGTGTGTCTGTGAGCGCCCTTGAGGGGCTTGGGAGCTTCCCCAGTGCTGGCGTGGTCACAGCCCTTTCCTTTGCCTGCCTCCATTGCATTTAAATCCCTGAGGAATGAGAAACCCCAGGGAGCCCTGGGGCTGCTTGCTCCGGGCTGTGTGTGTCCTTCAGTGGCACTGTGGTGCCCTTCCTCAGCCCCTGGGGCTCTGTAGTCCTTTCCTCATGGCATGGAGAGGCTGCAGGAGCCTTGCCCTTCAGCGGGGATCCAGGCTGTGTTTCTCAATTTAATTAGTTCTCTGGGTTGCACAGCATCTTCCCAAGAGCAGGGCAATTAGTGTTTGGCCTGTGGGGCTGTAGATGCAGTATTCATGTATCTCAACCTGCAGCAAAGCAGGAAGGATAAGCCAAAAATACCATGCGGCAGCAATGCTGGGTTGCCAGCAGCCAGAGCCTGCTGTGCTCCTGAACCACCTTGTCCCTGCCTGTTTCCCTCCCAGCATCTTCCCCCCATGGGTGCCTGTGACCGCTGGCTTACAGCAGGCAGTGATTTTGGGGCTGGGCTGTCACCCTCAGCCCTACGGAGGGGGCTGGGGCCCTTTTGGACTAGGAGCAGGTAACAAACATTCAGTTGTAGTTCAGCTTCCACATCAAAGCAATGTGTGAGAGGGGAGCGTAGCGCAGCAGGCTGTGTCCGTCTGTGTGTGGTGGGGACGGCCACATCCTGGCACCCACATGCCCACCAGGTTCCGCAGCACAGCAGCGATCCCGCTTCTTCGACGGGCAAGAGTTTCCTCATTTCATCTAGAGGAGAGCAGCAGTTTGCCAGTGTTTGCAGAACATTGTGCTTCTGGGTTTACTGATTTTGGCCGATATTCATCAGCGTCACCAGTTCAGTGCTGCGGGGCCCGAGCCCTGTCCCTGTGAGCAGTGGGGATGGGGACCTGCAGCTGTCGTCGTCTGGGCTGTGGCACGCTGTGTGCCATGTGTGAATGCTGTTTGAAGCCCAAACCATGCTTATCCCACTTGGGCTGAGCAGTGCTGTGGTGTGGGTCTGTCCGGCTGCAGCCCTCCTGGTGGGACTGCGCAGAGAGGGGGTGCACCCTGCTCTCAGCTTTTGGTTGCTGCGTCCCATGATGTGCACGGGGCCTGCTGCATAATTCCAAGGGAGGGAGAAGAGCCCATCATTTGGGGAGCACAGCCCCTGGGGAGCTGAGCCTCCTTGTGCTGGAAGTGGCTCACGGCAAGCGACGACGAGCTCTTTGCCAGCGCTGTCAGTTCACACCAAATCTGTTTCCTTGTAATGATGTCGAAACACAACATTTCCTAGCGGATACAATCTGCTAACAACAGCCGTGCGGGGCCCTAACTGCCAAAATTGCAGGGCAGCATGGTGAGGTTGGAGGCAGCTTCCACGGCTGGAGCCTGGGAAGGACGCGGAGGCTGCAGCTCCAGCAGCACCGGGCGGCCTGGGGGGGTGGCCCCGCTGCGCAGCTGCTGCCCCGCTGCTAATATTAGCAGCAGCAGAGGGACGGTCACAGCGCTGTGTGGGTGATGCGCCCTGAGTGCAGTCCCATGTGGAGCCCAGGGAGGGGGTGGCTCGCGTTTCCCTGCGCGTCCCTCCCCGTCTGCGGGTTCGCAGGGCGAGCTCTCGCGGGGCTGCGTGACGAACGGTGCGCGAGGCTCAATGCCTGGAAAAGGAAATGCTGAAAGCTTTTTCAGATCGTATCTCGGCTCATCGCAGCCCTAGGAGTGAAGCGAAGCTCCTGAACTCCAATTGTTGTATTTCCTGGGCTGTCCCAAAAACCTCATGCTCTGGCCAATCCCATCTGATCCTCCTTCACCTCCATCTGCTCGTGGCTGCGTTGCTCCCAGGCGTCCTCGCGGCTCTGGGATGTGGTGGGCTAAGCTTTGCTGAGAGTTTTCTCTCTTTTCTGTTCTTCCCATCCATGTTTCTGACCCAAATGGGGTGGATGGGAGCTCCCTGCCAGCTCCCCCTTCATGTAGAGGTGGGGAGGGTGCCAGTGGAAGGCAGGAGGCTTGTTGTCTCCAGCACAAGTGCTCTTTCGTGCGCTAGATGGAAAAATTGCCTCTGCCTGGATCCAGCAGCAGGGATCTGCAGTTTTGGGTTGTTTTTCTCCTGTGTATATTTAGTTCCTTGGGAATACAGAGGTTGTGAGGGAGTGGGAAAGGAGAAGCACAGGATGCGGATCTCTCCGTCCACGTGAGCTGGGCTCTGGGGACAATCTCTGGTCCATGGTGAGATGTAGGCTTGTCCAGAGATCGGTGTTTACAGCCAGCAGATGCGGGGAGGGCTGGGCTGCGTGTCCTTGGGGATGGGCAGCCACTGCAGCGTGGAGCAAAGTGTCCTTGGCTCTGCATCATCTTCCAGTGCTGGTGCTACTGGCGAGCTCTCACTGAGCGGTTGAGAGCCGTCTTGGGCAAAGTGTCACGCTGTCTCTTCTCTTTGAAAAGCTTTGGCTGTGCCAGCATTCTGCTGGTGCCTGGGTTTCTCCAGGTCTTGGAGTGCGTGCAGCATCCTCTTCCAAGAGCTCGCTGCATTTGAAGACCGTGCCTACGTCTCTTGGCTAACAAAGCTCACTGCAGCATGACAGCCCTGCTGCCTTCCTTGTCCTGCAGCCGCGGTGTTGGGTGCTGCTTTCTTTCCTGCTTTGTGGGGTGCTGCTCTGCCCCTTTTCCCAGGATCCAGAACCCAGGCAGCTCCACGAATAGCCCGTGCTGGGACTTGTCAGAAATCCAAAGGCAATAATGGAAAGCCCATAATCACTCCAGATATTAATGTTTCTAACTCTGATATTTGATATTTAAGGCAATGTCTCTAGGCGGTACCGTTGCAAGGCTTGTTTCCTTTCCTGACCTCCCTCCCTGTGCTGCAGTGAACTCTGCAGAGCGCCTTCCTCACTGTTACAGGTGGGACAGGGATGTAGCAATGATGCCAAGTTGGGGGTAAGCTTATTTGAAGACTTTGCTGATGGGGCGCTGGCAGCTCACACCCACTGCTGTACCGGTGTCCCTGCTCCCTCCCCACACGAAGGGCATGGTTAGGAGCAGCCCTCGGGCAGCAAGGAGGCTTACTGCTGTCCCAGATTGATGAGAGCTCTCGTCTCCTGGCGCTGTGACTCAGGCTTTTACCATGATTGCTTTGCAAGGCTGTTGGCCAGAGCTCAGCCCTTGGGCTCCTGGGGACATCCAGGCTGGCTCTTGGCTCTTTGCATGCCCCAAGGTGAGACACCACAGGTGGCAACACTGCCTGGCCCCTGCATCCCAGTTAGGTGACGTGCTGGGGACGTCTCCACGAGTACTGCTGCTCCTTGGGTGGCTGCAGGCGTTGGCCAGCACTCAGAGCTGGTCCATGCTGAGATGTTCTCTTTTCATAGAATCATTAAGGCTGGAAAAGGCCACTAGGATTGCTAAGCCCAACCCACCCCCACCATACACACTGACTGTGTCCCCCCAGTGCCACATCTCTATGGTTCTGGAAAACCTCCCAGGACAGTGACCCCAGCACCTCGCTGGGCAGCCTGTGTCAGTGCATCACTGCTCTTTCTGAGCAGAAATTTTTCCTAGTATCCATGCTCTGCAACTGTCCTCCCGCTGCTGGAGGTGGCAGCTGTGTGATAGATTGGGCACTGCCCACACAAACAACCCCCTCCTCTCACCACTTCTACTCATTTATCTTTCTCCCTAGCGTTTGAACCAGCATGTTGCAGCTCCGCCCATCATATTATCAAGCTGAGATTGAATCACTTAATGATTGAATCACTTTTATCACCCAGTCCCTTGTCACTGAGGCTCTTCGCCCACCAGAGTCACTCTGACGTCTGTTTGAGCTGGGACCTGTGACTCATCACCGAAGGTGTCTGGCAGAGCAGCTCAGTGCTATGGTTTCCTAAACCCAGCTGTGCAGGGGCCGTGCTCGCTCTTAACCCTTTGCAGCCGTGGTACCTTGCAAAGCCAGCGCTGAGGCTGATATGGGGTCTGCAAGTCCATCTGCGTCATCATTTTGCCTTCTAGGCAGTAATTGTAAAGCATTTTGGAAACATTAGTGAACTAAACCAAATCTGCTCTGTCCCCTGGGAGGCAGAGAAGATTTATTTCCTGCTTCTCTCTCCCTTTATGAAAGGAAACTGGAGCACAGACCGGAGGCAAAAGCTGTGCAGGGAGCAGTTCAGAGCCAGTAACGCAGCCTGTGGGGCACGGGGTACACCCTGTGCTGCATGGGGCTGTCTGTACAGACACACAATGAATATAAGAGATGTAAAATATACTGGTGTGATCTGGAAGCATTTTGCTGAGAGTTAGTGGTTATATAAGCCAAAGTGTAACAGAGAATCAAAGCTAAAACCTTTCTAGAGCTCCATTATAGGGCCTGGAAATCTGAGATTTTGACTTAATCTGTGCGTGGATATTATTATTTTTTCTATTCTTGCTTCCAACTTTGCTGTTGCGCTCCTATTGCTGCTGGATGGCTGGGTTTGCTGCATCGGTCTGAGGCTCTCTTTGTAATCTGCTGAATAGGAGCGAAATGCTGCTTGAACAGCTTTGCTCATGTCAGAGCTCTGACTTGCATTTAGCCACAAATTTTCTCCATAATTCAGCTCTTGTTAGGGGTTGCACAGTTCACAAAGCACTGCATGGTGACAGCGTGGTGCCAACATTATCCTATGTGCAATCTCTGTGTCAGACCATGAAATCTATTAAAGAACTTCTTATTGATGCTGCTGTGAAGTTGGAAAAAGGATTTGTGCGCGCATAAACCGTTCACAACAGCAGATCGTGATTCCATATACGTTGCACGGCTCCCTTTCCCTCCTGCTGCAGGAGCTTTAGGGTTTATATGCAGCATCCGTGTGGCCTATGGGTACATGAGGAATGTCGTGCTTGTTCCTGTAGCTGCAGCATCTCACGCCTTTCATTTGCACGGACAGGTGGTGAATGTCCCATCCCTGGAGACATTTAAGGTCAGGCTGGATGGAGCTCTGAGCTCCTGATGGAGCTGTAGGTGTTGGATAGGCTGGATATTAGGATGTTAGGCTGGATATGAGGAAAAATTTATTCTCAGAAGGGGTGGTGATGCATTGGCACAGGCTGCCCAGGGAGGAGGGGAGTCACTGTGCCTGGAGGTGCCCAAGAACTGTGGAGATGTGGCACTGAGGGACGTGGTCAGTGGGCATGGTGGGGGTGGGCTGGGATTGGACTCAGTGATCTGAGAGGTCTTTCCCAACCTTAACAATTCTGTGATTGTATGACCCTATTCATTGCAGGGGAGTTGGACCAGATGACCCTTAAGGGTCCCTTCCAACTCAAACCATTCGGTGATTCTGTAGGGTATCCACCTTTGCTTTGGATGCTGGCATCCATCAGCATTGGAGATGGCGCTTTCAGGTAAGCAGCACTACAGTCCAGCCCCAGATGTCCCCATGGTGACATAGGGAACCATCCAAGCTGCAGCTCAGTCCACATGGGGAGCATCCTACTGCCCAGGAAAGGGCTATGGTTAGCTCTGCTGGCCCTGAACAGTTAATGTGTGGGTTTTTTTTTTTTTGGGGGGGGGCGCTGAAAGCTGACACCTGCGGCCGCTGCCTCCCCCTTTTTCCTCCCCGGGAACAGGAGGTCGCCATCTGGTAGCAGTTTAGAGAAAGTCAGCGCTCTGAAACGATACCATTGTATCGTGTGAAATGCCGGGACGACTGGCTGCCCTATTCCCATAAGGCTCTTATGTGTCTAAAAACGCAAGGAAAGCTTTCAGTGCTTAAGCAAGCAAGCAAATGTAACCCCTGGGTTACAGAAACCATGCGAGGGGCAGAGGATGTTTAATGGGAAGCAGCGAGCCCGGGGCTCACGTTGCAGAGCAGCTAGCACAGGTCCTGGAGGAACCAGCATCCCTCTCTGTTTATTTTGGTCTCCTCCAGAGCTCTGTGCATAGAGGTTTCCTTGTGTAAAGCATCCCCTTGCCTGTTACTTGGGTTGTTCTGTTTAAATGGAAAAGGGAAGAAAGAAGGAGCAGATGTTGCTCTGCTGACCGCCCCTTCCCACGTGCTGCCCGGAGCTGTGTCACTTCTGGTTCCCAGCACCCATGGGGACGTGTGGAGCCTTTGGGTAGGAGCCACGGAGCCCTTTGTGTCCCCTGGGAGCCCCGTGTCTGGGATCTGTCCCCCTGGAGGAGCATTAAAGATGTGAGCCCCCAGCCCTGCTGTTTGTCTGTGCCTCCTCAGGAACTTCTTGGCTGCTGTATGCACTGCTGGGACTTGAACCAGACCTCTGTCCCAGTCTGCGAGATCCCCGAAGAGCAGCTCTGACCGCTGGTGCCTGACCGCAGCGTGACCAGGAGGGCACAGTGCAAGCATCCCCAGTGCCGCAGCACAGTGCACGGGCCAACAGATGAGCACTTTGCTGCTTCCCTGACCCTGGTATTGCTCAAGGAGCACTCAAGCTCAGGGTGAGAGTGTGTGTTTGGGCCTTTCTTGCCCATGAGCATCGCAGTGGCAGGTACAGGCACTGCTCAGGGGTGGGACGTGGCTGTGCTTTTCCAAAGCAGAGCTTTGAGTGAGGAGAAAGCACAGGCAGCAAAAGGAAATCCTGACACTGGAAATACAGATTTGCTTTCTTACATGTGTCAAAACATTTTCAGAGGATAAAATTACTTTCCGAAGCGCTGAAGGCCCCTGCACATGCATGTGTTGGCATTCACTTCGGTAGAGGCTTGGCTGCTGAGTTTGGGGCCGGGGATGCAGGGCTGCTGCAGTTGCCAGCAGAGCCCCGCAGCAGGTGCTGCCCACGCCGCCCCGCGTGCCAGGATTAGTGCTGGGGCTGCTCGGGGCTGTGCTGCCAGCTGTCCCTGTAGCACACCACTTCCTCCCAAAGGGGTTGGCAGCGAGTGGTTTGCAGCCAGGGCACGGTGTCATGGGTAGGGTTGGTTTCGTGTCTGAAAGGAAGTGCTGGGACACCTCATTTTAGGGGATTTCTGGCTTGTGGGATGGGAGCTGCTGCATTCCAGTGGATTGAGCCAGGAGCTGCCTGAATTGGGTTGGAATTGGTTAAAAGGAAGCACGTGGAAATGGCAGCACCACTGTGTGCACACTCCCTGCGGTGCAGGCACCCCGAGAGGAAGAAGAGGAAGGGCAATGCTCTGCGCCGTCTGCTTCCACCTCTGCTGCTTCCAGCACCAGCTGGCAGGAGGATGGTGGGGCTGGGGAGACACTGCCAGCACCAAAAGTCCCTGGGAAGGTGCCTGAGCAGGGACAGAGCCCTGCAGCGTGGCCATCCAGCTCCCTGCTCAGCCCTGGCTGGGGGGATGTGGCAGTGGAGCCCCAGAGAGACCTGGGCACTGCCAGCAGGACCCAGCACCGCGCGGTGCCGGCCTTGGGCTCCTGTTGTTTTCATTAATAGGCCAGTTCCATGCAGGAAGCCGGGAGGAGGGTCCTGTGGAGCAGAGGTTGTTTGCTTTCCTTTCTTAGCTCTGAGCAGGACGGGCTATTTTTAAGCTTTTCTCTTTTTTCGAGAGCTGTTTTGCTTCCTGAGGTCCTTTTTCTCATTTCTGCGCAAGGAGCGGGAGCGAGGTGATGCTGAGCAGAGCAGGCCTGGCCACAGTGGGGACCGGTGTCACTGGAGGTGGCATCCCAGAACCAGCTGTGGAAAGAGGGTCACCTGTGCTCAGAGGTGGGAACACAGTCCTGTGGGTCAGGCTGGACACAAGGCAGGGATCAAACATGCTGGGAGTCAGCCCAGGCACCAACATCCCTATGCAACCAGCAGCAGGAGGTGGATGTCCCATCCCCAGAGAGCTGCAGGTGGACGATCTCTCTTGCTGTTCCCAGGTAGGTCAGGAACTACTCTGGTGAGGGAACACCATGGAGGCCCAAGGTTCCTTGTTTTGCTGTCAGAGGCTGTCCAAGCCATTTCCAGCCCTACTGGAGTGCGGTTGCTTTCCCAGCCCCCCAGTACTCCCTTGCTGCATAGTGTGGGCATGAGAAATGGTATTTGGATGGTTTATTATAGAATCATTAAAGTTGGAAAAGGCCTCTAAGATCATCGAGTCCAACCCCAGCCCATCCCCACCATGGCTGCTAACCATGACCCTCAGTGCCACGTCTCCATGGCTCTTGAACACCTTCAGGGATGCTGACTCCACTGGGCAGCCTGTTTGAGTCTTTTGTGACCCTAATCACAGCTTTGCAGCTCTTCCTTAGACTTTCTGAACCCTTTTTGTGTCTGGGCTTTGACCTGCTTCTCATATTTGCAGTGGGGCCCAGAAAGACTTGGAGAAAAGCCATTTCTGGGTGTTGTATGCAGCCCAGCCCTCTGATAAAGCAGAGGATGGCTGTGTTCCAGGAGCTGTGCTGAGGGCCTTGGGCAAGTTTGCCTTGGGCTTGGGACACTTTTAGGGGCTTGAAGTCAACAGAAAGGATTGTGTGTTCCCCACTGATGGTCACTGGTGCCATCTTTGCTTTTGGTGATGGCAAACGGACGGAAAGGAGCTGAGATGGCAGAGGAGGTTCACAGCACGAGCCCTGGGGAGCAGCAAGGCTGTTTGACCTGGTAACAAGCTTTTGATACAAAAAGAAATCCCCCAGACACTTGGTATAGGGACGTTTCCAGAGGGGCATTTGCAAAGAAAAGAAGCTCGCCAGTATTTCCTTTGCTGTCAGGTTCCTTGAGAGCATTTACTTCAACTGTCTGTTCCTGGAGACGCATCTGTCATTAGGTAATTAGGCTTCTTTATTGAAGGAAATAAAAAGGAACTGAGTAGGCTGGCAGGAGGAGTGATGAGCAGGCTTTAATTGCCCATCACGGACAGAACTGTGATCGCGGCCATCAGGGAACTGGTGATGTGTGGCTGTGCTGCATCCCCCAGTGCCCCCTTCCTGCAACGCTCAGCCTGGGCTGGCTGGCACATTGTTTGGAAGCTGGGATTGAGGAGAAGAATGGCTGATGTGTTATTAGGAATGTGACGGAGAAAGGAAGTGGTGGAAAACTCTGCGCTGGAGAGCTGCGGACCTGCCAGGTTAACTCTCGGCTTGGGGACTATTTAAAATCGATCAGTTGTTCTTGGAGTGTGATAACTGAGTTAGATGCAGATCTCTGCTTCCTCCTGAGTGTGTGGAGGTGTGGGATGAGGCATTGGCACAGGCTGCCCAGGGAAGTGGTGGAGTCACCATCCCTGGAGGTGTTCAAGAACCGTGGAGATGTGGTACTTAGGGACGTGGTTTAGAGGTTGTGGTGGGGATGGGTTGGCAGTTGGACTAAGTGATCTTAGTGGTCCTTTCCAACCTTAATGTTTCTGTGATTTTGTCACCGTTCACTGGCCTTCCTGTGTCCCTTCCTGGGCTTTGCACGGTGGATGTTACATTCGGTGCTTCCCTCTCTTAAGGGCAATAAGGTGCTCACAGAGCGTGAGCACAGGCACCTGCTATCCTGATGTGGGATCTCCTCACTTGGAGATGCCCTCTGTGCCCAGATGTTGATCACCAAGGAGGTATAAATGAGTTGATTGGGTCCCATACCCCAACAGCAGCGTGGGGTTTTCATGCTCAGGTTGCCTGCAGGTCATGTTCCTGGCACAGCCTGTCTCAGGCACACCATTGCTCCCCAGCACTTCCCATGCTGGAGATTGAACAGTTTTTTGGGTATTCCCCCTAAAAAGGCAAAACAGCCCCGAGCTGCATGTGTCAGCAGCTGCGATCACAATCTGCTGGAGGGGCCGAGCCGCAGCGGCTGCCACGTGGACGCTTCCCTGCCCCGTGCACTGCCGGCAGCTGCAGCAGATGGTTCCCATTGCCGAGCACAGGAGCTGCTCTGCAGCACCCCAGCGTGTCCCAAGGGCTCTCGGCTGCAGGACAAGGGGTACCCGGGGGTACCTGGAGGGAAAGCTGTGCTCAAGTCTCCCTGACACTCCTGCTGTCTTGAGTGATCCCAGCGTGGCTTTTAAAGGCTAAATCTCACCCACAGTGTGCTGTTAGTGGAAAGGATGGGTGGGCTGGTTGTGTTGAGTGGCACAACCCCGCTCATTCTTCCCGGGGAGCACGCAGTGGGGCAGGGAGCATCGCCTGGAGGATGGAGGCTGCCCTTGGTGATGCTCTGTCCCCTTTGTCGGGCTGTGGCTCGGAGCCAGCGAGCTGACACTGTTGTCCATCAGATTTCCTTGGAAAGATTCCTGGCTCTGGAATCCGGGCCTCCCAGCTTGCCCCTTCCTGCACTGGGGGGGGTCTCATGTTATTGTTTTTCAAGCACTTTCAGCCTTTGGCTTCAATGATCTCTAAGGACTGTTTTTAAGGATAAGAGCTTCTGTGACTGCCACCTTTATTTTGTTGCTGCGTTTTTTTGGGTTTGATGCTCTTCTGAGGTTATTTTCATGTTCTGGACTTGGATTTTGCTGGCAGCAGTCAGCGGGAAGCCGGTGTTTCTCTGTGTATCCTTTGGATGGGAGAGGCGAAGGGAAGCGTTTGGAGCATTTGGTACTGCACCCCAGTGGGCTGGGGGCTGCAGGCAGCTTTCTGCTCCAGCTTTCTGGGGCTGCATTTCCTGCTTCACGTTCCAGCTTTGTTTCTGGATTTGTCACTTCTCTGGCCCTCTGCACCCCAGTACATTATATGGGATTGTCCTCTTCTCATGGCAGAGCGGAGGAGCGGTAATGGGGCCCCATTACCAGAGGTTTCTGGAAGTGTCTCTTGAGATGCTCGGGTGGATGGTAACTAAATTCTGAATTCCATTTAATGTCTTTCAGCTCTGAAACGATCTTTTGAGGTCGAGGAGGTAGATCAGTCTTCAAATTCCTCCACGCCACAAAGACGGACCCCGAACCCTCTCCTCAGGTCCACCGTGTCCAGCTCCACGCAGAAGTTTCAGGAACTTGGTGCCAGGAACTCGGAGCCATCTGCCAGACATGCAGACCCCACAGCCCAGCGATCCCCCAAGGCCCCTCTGAGGAGAGTGGAGCACTCCGGACCCAAACTGCCCGAGCCGGTGTCCAGAAGAACAGAAATCTCCATTGACATCTCATCCAAGCAGGTGGAGAACTCCACCTCAGGGTTGTCGAGGTTTGGCCTCAAACGAGCAGATGTGCTGGGGCACAAAGCCCCGGAGCCCACCCCGCGCAGGACTGAGATCACGCTCGGCAAACCCCAGGAGCCGGGACTGCGGCGGGCGGACGCCCCGGCCTCGAAGATCCCCGAGATGCCCCAGCGCAGAGCGGAGCCGCCCAGCGCTCCCGTGCCCGACGTGGCCACCAAGCGCGTGGAAATTCAGGTAGCCAAGGCTGCCGAGGTGCCGGCCCCGCTGGCACGGCAAATGGAGAGCGTGGAGCCCGTGCCGGCCCCTCAGCCTCTGCAGGCAGAGCCAAAGCCACAAGCGGTGCTGATGGAGAGCCCACCAAAGAGAGAAGAAGGTGAGTATGGATGGCCGCGCTGTGGGCTGGGAGCTTGGAGCTTCCAGCTCAAGCAGTGATGGCTTTCGGGGCTGAGCTTGCATCTTGTCTCGTGTGTCTACATACATGGCTGTTACACTCGGTTTTATGTTGGCTGAAAGAGCTGTCAGTTGGAATAAAAAGTGCTATCAAGCTTATAAGAAATAAAATGAGCAAGTGCCAAAAGCCTGGGTGCTTGCGGAAGAAGACACTTGTGCCAGCACAGACCCGCCTGCCTGTGCAGCATCTCGGAAAGCCTCTGACATGCTGGAAAATGTGATGGTTGTGGAGGTGTTGTTGTGCTGGCTTGTTGTTTAATGTTGTTGTTTATAGTTGTGGGGCAGAAACAGCCTCTTCATTAGCAGGAGTCAGGGTTTTTTTTCTTTTTTCCTGCTGGCTGCTGGAGCCAGTGTCTAATAACATCGTGGATCAGAGCCAGTATTAAACTGGAGCCCTGCCTTCTATTAGCTGCATCTTGTTTTCGATTAATCCCGTATTAGACATGAAAGCCAGCTTCCCTCCCCCACTGGCCGTCATTTACCCTCCTTAATGTTTTAGAGATTTTTCTCTTCTAGCCTTTAATTATGTTTCCATTCCTCATCACATGCTTGTCTCTCCTCTGCGGAGCCGTGGTAGGGAGTAGTGCCAGGGTGAGACCCTGGGAGCTCCGTGCCTGCCCTGGGGACTGGATCCTGTGTTCTTGGATCCTATGGGTAGCTGCTGGCCCAGGCCTTGCCCTGCCATGTGCCCCAGCTATACTGCTGCTGCATGGAGCCGGTTTCAGACTGGTCCTACCCAGGAACCATCATCTGCTGTGGAGTGCAGACGTACCCTGTTGCCAGGGTTTGGGGTTTTGATACGTGTGTGCACTCTGGAATCAAACGAGGTGTCTGTGCTGGAGCTGATATTAGACCTGTAAGACAGAGGTGGGTTTCTCTAACTGTGAGCATGGATGGAGAAGATGAAAGGCTCCAGCAGGCAGCAGGCTGCTGCAGCTCCAGCTGGGCATGGCTGGGGCTTGGCAGTGGGCTCAGCCTGGGCCTCTCTGCCGGGTTCTGTCCCCAGCAGCAATGGGGAAACTGCCAAGACCCCTGTTGTGCTCTGTGCCTGACCAGCAGCCCTGGGTTTGGGCTGCTGTGATCTCCCCAAGCTCTGGTTGTCAGGCAGCCGGGTGCTTTAAGAGCAGAAGAATCTGAGCTGCTGAACACCCCAGCTGCACAGGGGGGGAAAGGGAGGGCTCTCTGCATCAAAAAGGACTCCAGAAACTCAGGACAGCTGCTGGGGATGGGTTTTACCAAAGAGCCCGGCTGTCTGGGGTCTGCCTTACAGAGCAGGACAGGCTGGTGCTGGTACAAAAGGGGCTTTCAGTCTGGGTACATCTGAGAAGAGCCAGGAGGCGAGGCTGAAGGAGCAGGAAGGGCTCTGGCTCCTTCTCCCTGCTGGTCAGCTCAGGCACACACCCAGACCCCGTGTCCATTGCTCACCAGGCAGGGATGGCATCTCCTCGAGGTGCCCAGCAGGTGATTGCAGGCTTGTTGCTGATGTACCGCTGTGGCTCTGGCCCCAGCACAGCATCCCAGGTGAAAACGTTTGCTCCCTGCTGTGCATGGCAAAGGCTTGGCACCGTGCTCCCACTCGTTCTGACCCAAGGGATGCTCCTGTGGTGCAGACACCCCAGCACCGCAAGCCTTGCAGCTCTGGCACAAGCAGCTGCACAGGGATGTGCCAGCTGCCCCCAGCCCCGTGCCAGGACACACAGCCCCCAGCTGCCAGGCTCAGCTGTGCTCCCTTCTGCTGAGCCCCGTGTCCCAGAGGAGGTGGCTGGAGGAGGGCAATCTCCCGAACCAGACCCTGAAGGAAAGCAGTGATTACAGCACTGAGCTTCGTTCGGGTGGGAGCAGTGGTTCTCAGAGTGGGAGGAGTGCAGGAGGAGCCCTGGTGGGGCACAGGAGCAAGAAATATTCATTCCCACCTCTCTCTGCCCTCTCTGTTTCTTCCTCCTGTGCTCCCTGAGGTGCATCCCCTGTTCCCTCACAGAGCTGATTGTTGTGTTTGGGGAACTGATGACAGGAGGGACGCACGTAGCCAAACATGGGGCTGGCTGTGCTCCATGCTCTGCTGGGCACAGAAACATGTTTTCAGAGGCGTGTTGGAAAATTCACCATTTCATGTTGTTGTTTGAGGGCACTGTGAATTCAGTGAGTGTCGCTCTTGATGGTGGCTTATTCATCTGGGAAAACAAGTTGTTCTGATGTTGTTCTTTGTGTCTTGCAAGTCTGTGGTGACTGGGAGGGAAGAGCAGAGAAGTTCATGCTTTTTCATGCCAGCTTTCTGCTCCATCTATGCTTCCCCCAGATGTGGACCTGTTTGTATCTGGGGTTCTGGGGTCGCAGCGATGGGTTAAAGGGATCCCGGGTGAGGAGTGGAAGCCCTTCTGACCTCATGGTCCCTCTGGTCTCTGCCCATGGCCTCGCTGCCCATGCCTCCCACTGCTGTAGCTAGAAAGGTAGATTGGGGTGGATGATGTGAGCGGTCTGAGCTGTCACCTGAGGCAGAAGCTTTACTTGTGCTACAGCCACGCCTGGATGAAGCACGTCTCTGCACTGATCCACAGTGATGGGTAAAGTGGCCTGAAATGTGTACGAGATTGCAGCTTTTTTTTGGAGTGTTTTCCCATTGCTGCCCCCATGGCCCCTCTGGGACAGCTGTGTGGGTGCCAGGATCCCTGAGGTGGCAGCAAGCTCCCCTCTCCTCTCCTGCTGCAGGAAAAGCACAAGGACTTCAGAAGAATGAAGCAATTCAACTTTTCCACTCTTTTTTTCTCCAGCCTGGACCCCTAAGGCAAGCTTTGTCCTCAGAACTTTATTTTTCATTTGAAAGCTCCATTAGAGTTAGCTTAAAAAAAAAAAAAAAAAGAGAGAGAGAGAAAACTTTCCAATCCACAGAACTCCTCGTGAAGGACCTCTCCAAAAACCAGGGACCCACTGCTGCCTGCTGGGGACACTGCAGGGGACACAGCCCTGGTTGTCCCTGCAGTGACCATTGGGGCATCTTCCATTTGGTGTAGATCAGCAGGGACAATGCTGAGCACAGAGGTGGGGTTCGGAGGGACCCGGGGAGCACTAGCACAGCAGCCCTGCCACAATAAAGGGGCCAGGCTTGTGCAGATCAACAGTGAGTAACCATTTCCAGCTCCCTGAGCTGCACAGCATTTTAACTGTATGAAGAGATGAAAGCTGCAGGGAAACGTTTCCTTAAAACCAGCTGACACATTTGGGCTAGATTATGAGTAGTCTTTTTTTTTTTTTTTTTTTTTTTGCTGTTGTTGTTATTATTTTTAACAGGAAAAGAGCCCACAGCCTGAGATACCAAATGGTGAGGCTGAATGAGAAATGCAGAGTCCAAACCCGCGTGCTCGGGGCAGGTGCCAAAAATGAGATAATCTGGAAAAATGGAGTCCTGGAGGAGCAGGGACTTGGAAGGAGAGCACATGAGGAGCCTGCGTGCGGAGGGGACGCTCGTGTCCCATCACAGGGACATGTGGCCATGTGCTGAGTGTCTGCATGGGGATGGCAGCAGTGCATGCCCTGTCTGTGGCTGTGCAGGGAGTAGCTGGAGCAGCTCATCTCGTCTTCTTTTGGGCTGTATTTGGGGCAGGAAGGAGGCTGGGTGATGTGGTTGTGCCACACTGCTGTACATCCTTGCCCATCAGGATGTTGCTCCCTAATGAGTGGGCTGCTGTTGCCTTCAGCTCTGGTCATTGCCCCAGAGATCCACTGGGGATGTAGGATTTTCTTTGGAAACAAATGCAAACAAACAGAGAATTCATTGCCCCTCTGGAAGTCCCTGAGGGCCTGTAGGAAAAGCAGTGATCTCACCAGTGAAGGTTCATCATGTGAAGTAGCGGATTCCCATCGAAAATGGGACACTTCCCCCTTCCCTGCCCTTCTCTGTCTTGTTTGAAGCCAGATGATGACAAAACCATGGCTGCTGAGCATCAGAGAAATCATGGCCCTTCCCCTTCTCAGCTGCCCTGGTGCACGAGGCCGTGCATCCACGTGCTTGCTCCCAGAAGCTTGCAGGGACTACATAAAGGCTGGGCTTCCCAACCCAGTTGAAATCAACCAGCCGTGCCTGGTGGCATCCTGCTGCCGTGCTGGTCCCGCAACCTGGTGGGGTGTGGGCTGTGAGCCCCCTGCAGCTGCAGGGCCCCTCCTGCTGCACCCACCCTGCTGCTGGAATTGCAGAATGTGCAGTCCTGTCCGGGGGCAGTGGGTGTCACACACAGAGCAGGCCGAAGGGTTTCTGTGTTTATCTTGTATCTGCAAGGCTGGAGCCCATAGCAGCTGTGCTCTGGAACACGCTCCCCGCCCTACAACTCCTTTGGCATCCTCCAGCTTTCTCACATTTAGGTTAATCATCCTACAGGCCGATAAGGCAAATAAAATCTGTTATCTTGACCAAGATAAAACAAAGAGTTTGCTTTGATCTCTTACAGTAAGGGCTGGCCGCTCGTCGTGCGGCTTCTCTCCGTTGGCTGGGGGAGGTGGTGGCAGCAGTGGCGATGAACCTTCTGCAGAGAGGGAACAGCTTTCTTCTACGCTATTTCTAGATCTGTGTCCCAGCCCGAGATGTTTCTGTTGGCCAGTGGCTGGGAGGACACCGTAGGCCGGGTACGGCGCCAACGCTATGAGCTGTGTAAGAGGGATTGAGGAACCGAATTGAGATTATGTGGAGATTACTTTGTTTTGAGAAGATCAAACGCTGTCGTGAGCAAAACAGATAACTTGACAGCAAGCCAGTTGTGTTTCTCTGCTCCTCCAGCAAACAAACAGAGCCACAGACACTTTTGCATTGTCCAAGATGTTGCAATGAAGTCGAAGTGAATGTGGCTATAAATGGAAGAAGCAGCTCTTCTTGGATTGCAGCCTGTGCTCAGGCTCCACTGGACCCAGTTTTTCTTCCATCTGTTACAGCTTTTAGAGGAGGGACTTGGGGAGAGGGCTGCTTTCCTTCACGTTTGTTGGCTTTTGTTTCATTTGTCTTCTGAGCAGGCCTGGGAGTAGAAGTTACCTGGATTTCCGTAGGGTCACACGCAAATATCTCACTTGGTTGACTTGTTTCATTGTATCTTGGCCTGAAGACGGCAGGAGACGTATTGAGAGAGGAGGCTGGACCAAAGGGACGGCTCCAGAGCATCTCACAAACAGCAGAAGTTTGCAGATGTTTATGCATTTGTGAAAAGCAAACAATGTTAACAAGCTGTACGAGGCTGCCGTGCCAGCTCAGCAGTGACAGCATGGGGCTTTTCGCTTGCTGTCTCCTCCTTGACTTCTGTTGCCTGCACTTTCTTCTGTCGAAGCAGCATAGCAAAGGCAATTTGTATAGCAGGGATCAAAAATTACTAAAACAAAGCATCTTTCAACACCTTGAAGTTCAAAGACTGTTGATGCTTTAGCAAATACAAGCAGAACCTTGGATTTATGCTCTGGCTCTGCAGCCCAAGAGGCTGTGTCCAGGTTGTGTGCGAGCTGGGTGGTCCCTGCAGCCCCTGGATGTTCTCAGAGCTCTGGATCTGCTGAGCCTTCCCATGGTGCAGCTCCAGCATGGCCCCTGGCTTGCGTTCACAAGGGGTGCAGAAATATTTAGTGGGAGCTGAGGTCTGAACTCCTTTCGCCTCTTTGTGGGTGAGAGAGCTGTGCAGGGAGCACTCTTGGTAGCTCCTGTGCATATGGTTCTATCCATACGTGCTGAGCATTCGTGTTGGCAAGATGAATTTTCCCCTTGTATATTATTTCCAGAGACAGAGGAGAAAAAGGACTGTGCCCCAGCCCCATGTTTCCAGCCGTGCTTTGCAGCCCCAGCAGACCTGCTCCCCTTGGGTCTGGGTGTTCTGCAAACCACTCACTGTGCAGTCGTTTACTTAAGTGTGTGGCTCAGCTGTCTGTGATGCTTATCCACGGTGCTTTAACTTTTTATGAAGGCTCTGTCTTCTCCCCTTTGCTCCTCTCTTGCTGTGCACAGAGTGGGACACACATTCCTTCCTTGAAGACAAGTTTAATCTGGGGAGACCTCAGCCAACGAAGATTAGATGGGAATCCCAGAGAGTATGGTGCATAGGAGGGGAGGGCTGTGATAAGAATTAGCGGGACGTAAACTCTTTAAAACAGTTTTCTCATTTACAGCTGTGTTGTAGCTCACAGCTCTTGCTTTTTACTGTTGTACCAAAGTGGTGGTGTCCTCTGAACCCTTCTCCATAGCTCTGGTGCATGAAAATGCAGGGTGGGTCCCTTAACCAGCTCCTTCGAAGCTAGGAGCTTTGGCAGCTCACTCCTTTCAGTAGTGGAAATGAGTTTGGGAACTGGGAGCCTGGAAAACGTTGAGAAGATGGCTCGAGGCTGGATGGTCAGGATCCTGCCCTCGCTGTTCACTTGCTCATCACCTTGGGGGAATCTCTCTACTCATTCCAGTTTCATCTTTTGTAATAACGAGACAGTGAATGTGGCGAGAGGGCTTGGGTTCAGTCCTTGCATGGAGTCCTTTCTCCATGCAAGAAACAGCATTGGGCTGAGCCCTTCTTGGGCAGGCAGGAGGAGGGCAGCTGCTCTGCGTGGGTTACGGGGTGGTTTTGCAGAAAGCTCCTGCAGCTGTCCTGGAGGAGAGTGAGGATATCGGGTGGTTTCTTTAGCAAAGCCCTCTCCAGTCCACTCCACTCTTTGGTCTGCTTTCTCCTAAATTTAAAAATCACCTGGTGCTCTCCAGAAGCCCATGTGTCTAGTCATTTATTTTCCTTTCCCCTGGATTTCCTTAGGCGATAGAAGCCAAGGATCTGCTCAGGGCTGAAGGTAAGTCCTTAGTGGTTGTGCCATGTCCTTGTGTAGGACACCATGCTGTCCTCCAGAGCCCCAGGCTTTTTTTCCTTCAGTGCTCTGGACTTGCATGACTCATTGAGGTTTGCAGCAGAGGGAAAGTGGCAAATTCTCAAACCTGCAGCGAAAAGCCTGGGAAAAGAACCCAGGTGCACTCAAGAAGGCTGAAAGAGCAGAAGGAAAAAAAAAGCCCATGTAATTTGGAGGTGAAAAAAGGAGATTTGGAAGGTAACCTTCGGAAGCATGCACATGGGAAGGGATGGATGCTGGCTCCTTTGTGAGCAATGGGCACTGCTGGTGCTGAGGATGGTGGAGCAGGCATTGGCGAGCAGTTTGGGATGCTCTGGCCCATGTCCTCCCTTTTCCATCCTGCGCAGATAGGAAGGAGAATGGAGATTACCTTGGAGTTATCCAGATCTGCCCTGAGAAAAAATGGAGTCTATCCGAGCAGCATTTCTGATAAAATATAATTGTTTAGACAAACTCTGGCTGAACTCACTTCCTCCTGCAGCCCAACGTGCTGATAAAATGGGGGTGGAAGCGGGAGGCCGAGTTCAGCGGCTGCTGAGCCCTTCCTTGGGATCACCCCCCCTCCCCTCCAAGGTCCCCACGTGCCCCTTCTCGTGGCCTCAGAGGAGCCAAGAGGACGGCTGTGACAGCTGTGAGCACGGGCTGGGATGCAGCTGTGGGAGAGGCAACATGGGTGCTCACGTTGGGGTCACCGTGTTGTGGAGTGGGACGAAATGCGAGCTCTTGCCCTAATGCCGGTGTTCCTACGGGAAGCCATCCTCCCTGCCCTATTTTGGGTAGCAAATGGAAGTTAATTAGCAGTGTAGGAGCGCACACCCTGGGGTTGGGAGGTGAAGGGTTCCTGCACAGCCCCGAGGGAGCGCTGGGATTTCCTCTCTGCTTCGTTGCTTTGTTTCCTGGGCTGAAACGTCTTGCAGAGGGCAAGCTGGGTGGATTAGCCCTGGGGCTTTGCCATGCCTCCACCTGGGGGAGCAGGAGGAGCTGCTTTGCGGTTATCTCAGCCTCCTGGCTGGGTGGGGGACAGCAGGTCTGTGGGATGCTCGCTATGACAGTGAGCAAAACCAAAGCCATCGTTTGGGCTTTGCTGGAAGAGCAGAGCTGGGGGAAGCCTCAAATCGTGGCTGCAGAGACCAGGGGGAACGGTGCTGGGACTTTGTGCTGGGGAACATTGCTCTGTGCCTCGGGGCACAGACAGGCAGAGAACGTTCAGTTCATTTTTCCTCCTCATTTTAAGACATGCAAAAGTGATTCTTCTGTTTTATTACCACCGTTGCTGCTCTGTGGCAGAGGGCACTGAGTAGGTTTCACGGGCTGAATTCTCCCTAGAAAAGCCCCTCCTCTCCTTTCACAGCTCCAGCTGCCAGGCCTGGTTTTCAAACAATTTGCAGAGGCCCAAATATTTGTGGGGCAAAGCGGAGCCTGCAGGAAATGGCCGCAGTTTCCGGCTCCGGAGTGGTGTGAGCACTGGGACGGCACGGGGCGATGCAGGACGACCCGCATCTGGAGAGTGGACCTGAGAGCCATGCAGGGGAAAATGGGCAAACTGTGCTCTGCTCTGCTGGGTTTGGCTTTTGTGGAGAGAAAAGTGTTGGCAGAATGGTGTTGCATTAGAAAATGAAGGGGTTTAAGGGGCTTTGCATCAGATTTTGCTGATTTTTGATGAAATGTTTGCTGCTGATGTTTGCTGATTTTCCATCCTGAAGTGAAAGGGGAAGGATGATGAGGATCTGAGTCACTCTGGGGCTGCAGTGGGACCTCCTGCATCTGTCAGCAGAACCAAGGCTGAGTTACTGCGTTAGTCAGAGGTGGTGGCTGCTTCCAGTGCAGTGATTCCCCACTTGGTGTGGCTGAGCACCATCTATCTGGCCAGGCAGGGAACAGCAGCTGCCCGGCTGTGCGTGCGGTGCAGGGATGTGCAGAGATGGAGAAGAAATGGGAGAGCTGGTAAGCAATGAGGGCAGCGGTCTGTGCTGGCTGTGCATCTCTGGGTGATCTGGACAGGCTGATCGATGGGCTGAGGCCAATGGGATGAGCTTGAACAAGTCCAAGTGTTAGGTCCTGCACTTTGGTTATCACAGCCCCATGCGTCTCTGCAGACTTAAGGCAGAGTGGCTGGAAAGCTGCGTGGAGGAGAAGGATCTGGGAGTGTTGACAGCTGGCTGAACATGAGCCAGCAGTGTGCCCAGGTGGCCAAGAAGGCCAGTGGCATCCTGGCTTGTATCAGAAATAGTGCAGCCAGCAGAGCAGGAGGGGATTGTCCCTCTGTACCAGCACTGGTGAGTCCGCACCTCAAGTGCTGTGTTCAGTGTTGGGCCCCTCACTACAAGAAAGACATCGAGGCCCTGGAGCGTGTGCAGAGAAGGGCAATGAAGCTGTGAGGGGTCTGGAGCACAAATCTTATGGGGAGCACTTTGGTTGCCTGGAGGAGGGGAAGCTGAGGCTGTGTTAAATCCTGAAAGCAGTCGCAGATGGCTGAAAGCTGCGTGCACAGCCCGGGGCAGGGACGAAGGCAGCAGTGTCCACTGCTCCTGCATAATGCAAAGCAAAACCTCGAGGAAGAAGTTGAAGCGGTTCCCCACACCACAGCCCCGGGTTGATTCCCACAGGGAACTGAGCGGGAGAGGAAATGTCCTTCCATGGGAGACTCTTGGAGCTGCTGAGGCACTTTGCCATTGCTGCGTTCTGCTGAGCAGCTGTGGCGAGAACGCGGGGCTGCCGGAAGGAGGGAATATCGCTGCGTAAATCGCTGCGCCATTGATTTATTTTTCCTCTTTCTGGCTGACCCCTGGGGTCCCCCCGGGGCCCTCCCCTCCCTCCCCCCCTTCCCACAGCTCCACGGGGCTGCAGTGCTGCAGGGGGCTCAGGAGCATCTGGGAAAGGTTTGGATGCGGTGTGTGAAGACGCTCTGCAGAGTCGGCACGGGGACCAGAGGGCAGCACTCGTCCCTCCCCGCTGCAGGGAGGCAGAGCTGCTCTCCAGGCATGCCTGAACGCTCCTGAATTCCAGATCTGGGTCTGTTCTTGGGCCCCTCCGTGATGCTTTGCCTTTGGGCCCCAAACGGTCCAGCTTTGCCCCGTGGCTGAGTGGCGGCCGAGTGCTGCCGGTGCTGTGGGAATGTGGAGGGTCAGTGGGGTCTGGGCCCCAGGAAACAAGTTGAGGTTGCTGTGGGGCTCAGCGGAATGGTGGGGTTTGGAGTCTTAGGGCTGGCCTTGAGGAGATGAGGTTTGGGGAGCTGACGGGGGAGGGAGCACAGGGCCATGGGACAGTGGGTCCTGCTCCTGCTTATTAGGTACTTGTAGGGGCCCCTGGGGGCTGGCAGTGTGGAGCATCCCCAACCCCATGCCTGCAGCGCCAACCACTGGTCTGTGTGTGAAACGGAGATGGAGTTCCAGGGGACCTTCGGTGCCCAATGGGTTTGTGTGCGGGAGAGCTGTTCTGAACAAACCCTGTTAAAGGATCTCTTTCTGCTGGATTGGAAAGAAGGGGCTGCTCTCAGGTTTGTGGCTGCTGTAAAGCTGGGGGTTAGGTGAAGCTGAGCCAAGCACCTGCGAAGGTACCCCAAAACCAGAACATGAGCCAGGCATGTGTGGTAGGACCACCATCTCATGCTCTTCCCTGCTGCTCTTAATGCCTCTAGGTAAAAAAGAGGGACTGAGAAATGTCCACGTGGTGCTCATGTTATGATCGAGCCCATCACATGCAGACCTCGTGTCCCCTGAGCAGCCACCTGTGGTCGGCAGAGCTCCAGGCAATGTGCCTTGGTCCTGCTCCTCTGCCAGCCCCAGGGCAGCAGCAGGTCCTGTGGGCACTGGTGAGGGGCTTTCTTGGAGGGAGGCTGAACAGACCCCAGAGGGGCTCCCATGCAGAAGGAAGAGCGCTTTGCCAAACCGTAGGAGGAATTCCCACGTTCCTGTTCCTTGCACTGCCTGCCAAACCCTCCTCCTTTCCACAAAAGCTGATGTATTTAGCTGGATTTAACCTTTGCTCGAAGAACTGAGTAACAAAGGTCTTTTACTTTTGGTTTCTGGGTGTAAATTTACGATTCAGCCATGGTTTTGTACACACAGCACAATGCCATTGTGAGAAGAGCCAGAGGAAAGACAGAGCGAGCATCACTCAGGGGCTCCTTTATAGCAGGGGCTTTCCGGCAGCCTGCCCACATCACTCTTCCTTCCTGCTCTGACAGCCTCCGCCGGAGCAGCGTGAGGTGTCAGACAGCTCTCACGGCTTCAGCGCAAGCAGGAGGGTGACGGCGTGGGGCTCGGCATCCCCAGGGCCTGCGGTCACCGCACTGTGCCCCGCTCTGCTCTGCCCGGCTGCAGTGAGCACCCGACTCTGCGTTGGCGGTGGTGAGTGAGGTGGGAGGGAGGAGAAATGCTCTTTGTCACTGCTGTTTTCCGTAGCTGAACTCTACAAGGTTCTGCCTCCTTGGGATTCCCGCATTTGGGATTTCCAGGGCATGGAGGACCTATGGGGGATGGCAGAAGGCACAGCTGCTCCTGTAGTTTTCTGCCCTGGACACTGTCTTATCTTCTGGTTTGTCTCGTGAGCCCTGGTGGTGATAGCGGCTGTCCCCAGTCACGCAATCAGTTTGGCATGGTGTATGGGGAATGCTGGGTGGGATGGGCACAGTCCTCTGCTCCTGCACATGGACAGATGCGTCCCACCACCTTGTACCCAGCAACTGGCCAGGAGAAGCCTCACTGATCAAAGCCAGATGTACGCAGGGCAGTGTGTGGCCTGCAAGGAGCTGGGATGGCCACTTCCAATGCAGTCAGGCTTGGCTTCTGCTTTATTTCCAAGCACGAACCCCCCTGGAACTAATTAGGACGCCCACACTGGTGACCCCAGTGCCCCTGGCCACATCCAGGCATGGGGAAGCTGCTTTGTGGAGCTGAAGCGGGGGCTTTGGGGGCTGCTCCCTGTGACCATCCCTGTCCCCCTTGTGTCCCTTTGGCCATGGGGAGCCCACGGGGCCGACTCCATGTGAGCAGTTCCCCCCTGGCACCGAGCGGTGGGGAGCGGCAGGAGGCAGGGCTGAAGCCGGCCCTGGTGCTCGCAGCCCACGCAGCGGGATTTGGGAACTTCCCAGTTGGAACTGGAGGAATTGCCAAAAAAAATAATGAGGCTTTGACTGTAGCAAGTGTAGCTCGTGGTATCGCAACCAGCTCGGGATGCTGGCCTGGGTGATATCCACGCGGGGATTTTTTCTCGCAGCCTCATACGTATCTGCGAAAATCTGCGCTCCATTACCTCCTGCCCTCAGCACTCCCTGAAAGTTGCCCAAAAATTCCATCTTGGTGTAACGTAGGATACGCTCCAGCCTGCCCCGAGAACATCTGGTATCTGTGCATTGGGTGATATTAATCACAGTGTAAACACAGCCAAGCGCTGAAGCAGCAGAGCCCTCCCACCTCCCCCCCGTTAACCGTAGGTTGCAGCTATTTCCCAGTGCTCTGTGCCACGCGGGCTGCGTGGTGCTGCCTGGATCCCGCTGGCCGCTTGCAGGAGGCACGCAGCCCTCCCTCGCCCTTCTTGCGGCTATCACAGCGCTGCACAAAGGGGAGATGCTGTTGTTGCTGTTTGGCAGAGCTGCAGAGCCTGTTTGTGCGCGGGGTCGGGCTGCCACTCGCTGCTGGGGTGCTCGGGTTTGCTCCCTGCGCTCCAGGACGTGCCTGGAAAGGTGGTTTCCTTTCAAGTGAGGGCGCAGGCAGCGTTTTTAGCCCCATATTCCTCTGGATCAGCCTCTTTCCCCACCAACAGTGCTGTCCCCATGTCCCAGAATGGGATGGCGGCTGATCTTCACCCCACCTCCCCCCAAAAGTGTGTGGCTGAGTTGGAAAAAAAAAAAAAGGCAGAGATGAAAATGATGTCTCAAGCGCCTTAACCACGGGGCTGCGCTTTGGGGGGAGGCTGTGTGGGGCGGGAGGGGCAGCTGCTGCCTTTGATGTCGGAGGATTTCCCCACACTAGCTACGCTGAGAGAAACCCGAGTGCGTTTCGTGTGTGGCTGCTGGGGGG
>NC_034425.1:3250352-3256309 GCF_002078875.1 Numida meleagris
AGCTGAGCTTCACGCCCTTGTTGGGGAGAGTCAGGCAAAACTTGGGAGAAGTTTGGGAGCTGCGGGGGCAGCGAGCCCACGTGCTCCGGAGGCGGAAGGCAGCTGGGAGCCACATTGCAGCATCCCGGGCAGTGCGTGTCCTCCCCCCGGTCCTTCTGGGTAAGTCTGTGCCTGAGCTGCCCCGGCATCAGGGAGCAGAAATGCGCACCCAGGGGTTGTGCTGGGGGGTGCGCAGCACGTGGGGATCGTACAACACAAGGGGATGAGGGGAGGGCAAAGTGAAAGGGCACGGGGAGAGCAGCGCCGTGCTGAGCGGGGGGGTGGGGGGAAGTGAGGGAAAATACCATGGGCATAACGCAGACGGCGGCACGGGAAAGCGCTTTGTCAGGGCCTGCGCTGAGGCTTTTTGGGCTGGAAGGCTGCGCGTGCTCCGTGTGGGCACCGGGCTGCTCCTGCCCACGTTTCGGGGCTGTGCTCCCTTGCTGGAGTTTTGCCGTGGGGAGGGGAGGCGGCAGAAGGGAATCGCAACATGGGGCTGCAGCAGTCTGGGCACGGTGCAAGGGATGCCAACCCGCGGGGGGCTCCTTTCGCAGCACCTCTGGGTGCTGGCTCCAAGCTCACTGGGACCCCACGCCGTGCCCAGGTCCCACAGCCCTGCAGCACAAAGTGGTGCTGGTGGTGCCAAGCTGGGGCTCTCAGCAGTAGGGTCTGTGCTGAGGTTGAGAGCCCTGCCCCAGCCCGGGGGTGTCCGGTCTGTGTCTGTGTGGGCAGTGGGAAGGGGCTGATGCAGCATCTCCTGCTGGGGTTGGGATCGCTGCTGGCTCCGTGGAGCTCACCGCTGCCTCTTTCTCTGCCTTTTGGGACTGTTGTGGTGATGGGAATTGTCAGAGCCAGGGAGGAGGGGATGCTTCTCCTCCTTTCTGTTTTTGTTTGTTAATATTTTAACAACAGCTCCTTATTCTTCTCCTGCCACTCGGGACAGCTGCTTGCACAATGGTCGTGGGAGAGCAGCAGCTCGCACGTCGGAGCAGCACAAGGGGAGTGCTCGGGGCTCAGGTTTCTGGGCAGGGGGCCGGGCACAGCGGGCTTGTAACTGAAGTGGTGAGCTGGGTGCCCACAGGAATTGCTCCTCTTCTGCTGTACCCCCAAGGACACGTTGTCACCCAGCACCTTCACACCCAACACTTTGGGGTTTTGCTGCTGCCTGTGCCCTCGGACAGGAAATGCTTTGTGCTGCACAGCTCCAGACCTTCCTTTCTAAACCCATCCCTTGTCTAAATCCACACTCCACCAGGGAGGAAGCATCCAGGCTGGACACGTTGGGGCTGAGGCCATCCCCAGCTCTGCGAAGGCGCTGCCTGCCCCAGCTGCCTCCAACGGGGCCATTGTCACTGCGTGGTGCCACAGCCTTTGCAGCACACTGGGCCCTGTGTGCAGCTGGTCGGGGCCGGAGGGCACTGACAGAGCCTGTGGCTGCCTTTCCCCACATCGAGGTCATTGCAGCTCACCCCTCTTTGAAGCCTGCAGACATCCAGCCTGCAGTGAGCTGAGCACTGTGTGCTGGATTCACTCACTGCTTCAGGGGAGGGTATGCACAGAGCAGAGGAGCACAGGGCAAGTTTTGGGTCACATACCCCAATTATAAGTGAGCTGCTCTGTGTGGTTACGGGAACCAACAAATGCTATTACCCCGTCCAGACATGATTCCAGGCTGTGGGACACAGCATCCAGGAGTGCAGCTGTGCAGGATGCATGCTTTGCTCACACCCCCCTGGCAGGGACAGAAAAATATGCCTGGAGCACGTGGCACACTGCACAGCCAATAGCTCCAGAGCTGTGAATGCTTTTGTGAATACGTTGCATGGTTTTTTTTGTGTTGAGAACAAAATACCTGTGTGGCTGCGGGGCTTGTGAGTAGCTCAGTGGTGGTGCATGGAACCTCACAGCTGTTAAACGTAACAATTCAGCTGAAAGAGTTAATGCTGAAAACACAGCCTGAGGGCTGCCTGCCCAAAGCATGTGGCACGCAGCATCTCCCAGCAGCAGCACAGCGTGGTGCAGCAAGCTCTGGCAGCAGGGCTGGGCTGTAGATGCTGCTCACTGCAGGGACATGGCTGTGCTGTGCTGTGCTGTGCTGGGGGTGAATGCAGGGATGGCTGATCCGCATCTGTGGGGTGGGAGCATCGTCTGCTCCCAGCAGCGTCTTGGCATGAAGGTTGGGTGGTGCTGGAAATGCTCCTCTGTTGGTCCCTGCTGCGGTCCGGCAGCCCGTGTGCATGGGGAGAGCGTCGCCCAGGTGGGAACTCAAGAGTGATGCTCTGTGGTAAATAATGTGAAAATGGTGCTGAGGTCTGCGGGTGCTTTGGGGCATGGCCAGGACAAGATGGCCGTGTCTCTGTGTCCTCCCAGTGCAGGCGCTGCTCGGGGGCTGCCGCCCTCCTCCAACTCGGCTTCTCCACAAACCCATGCAGAAGTGATTCCCCTTCCCACCCCCGCCCCGCTTCCACTTGCCATGGATTCAAAAAAAGCAGGTCTGTAAAAGCCACATTTTCTTTGGGAATCGGATTAAGGCCCCTTGTTCTGCGCCGGAGACGTCGTGGCATGAAGCCTCTCTTTGTCCTGGGCATTGCTGGCCCAGCTGCAGCACGTTAACCCTTTCTGATCCCGGGGCAACACAAAGCTTAGGGATGAATGGCCCTTTGCTAAGCAACGGGGACTTCTCCTGGGCTGCCTGATGGCAGGAGGCAGTTGGGGAAGCTGGGTGCTGGCTGCGTGGCTCCATGCTGTGCTGCGGTGGAGGTGGCTGACCCCCAGAACAGATAGCAAGGGTGTTAATCAGCATCACACCATGCACACCCAGGGCTTGGGTCTGTTGGATTGGTATTTTGTTTAGGCTGTGCTACGGAAGACGATCCAACTGGGTCGCTCCTCTCAGGTCTGCTTATATGTATCTCTGTGAAAGGTAAATAGCAGCAGGGCCCATCCCATTCTGGCGCAGGCAGAGGTGGTTGGGGCAGCTCCGTGCTGTGGGCGACCCAATGCCGGTTATCAGGCAGCTCTGATAACAGCACAGCAGGGATTTCCCCAGCGGGGCCCTGGACTGAGTCAAACCGGCACCAGAGCAGCTCACAGGCTCCTGACAGCCGGGCTGTGATGGACGCCTGCTGCATTTTCCCATTGCTCTGTTAAATGTGAAGATGCAATCACCCCAAGGCAAAGAGATGCAGCACCCCTGGCCCTCAGGCAGCTGCACCCAGTTATCCCACTGACCCCAGCCCTGCAGAGCCAGAGCAAAGGTTTCTTTCTTTCCATGGTTAGGGTGCCCTAAATTCTTTCTTCCGTAACTCTGAAGGGAAATAGAAGGGGGAACACACAGCCAGGCAAGGGAACTCATCCCCAGTCACGCATCACGTGGCTGGGAAGAGTGTCCTTGAAGATGCTGAGTGTCCTCTGTCCCAGTTGGCACACTGGTGGCCAAACCGTTGCCCCCCTGCAAGCAGGAGGATGTTGGGAGAAATCTCTTCTTCCTGCTTTTTTCAAACATTCCTGACCCTGGAGCGACCTTCTAGCAAAGCCCATTCCCCACTGGGAAATGATGGATTGCCCAAGCACAGCCTGTGAGCAAGCTGCGAGAGGGAAGGGCACTGCTGGGGGGGCGATACCAGGAGCATGGGGTGACTCGTGGCAAGGACATGGTGCCAGCTGCACGCCTGCAAAATGATCCATCCATCCATCCTTCCTTCCTTCTTTCCTTCCTTCCTTCCTTGGGGCTGGAGAGCCGTGTTGCCCCTCACAGCACACCGAGCATTGCAGGCTGCAGGGCTCTTTCAGCATTAAAAACCTAAATTTTGGTTTTCTTGTCTGTGTGGCCATGTCTCTTCTCTCAGTCACGCTGCTTCGACTGAGTTTGCTGGTGCTCCCCAAGGTCACTGGCTGTGCTTTTCCCACTGCTATTGATCTGTGATTATAATAAATACAGCTGGCAGCACTTCCAGGTGGCCAAGAGCCTGCTGTGTCCATCAGAGTCACGAGGGACATGCAGGTGGTCAGCACTGCTGCACTATTAAAGCCATGAAAACGATTCCTTAAGCCCTAACGCTGCTGCACTTCAAAGTGGGGATGAGTGCGGTGCAGTGAAACTGGAAATGTTTTGTCATCGTTTCTGCAGGGCAGGACATTGCTGTGCTCTGTTGGTTCGGTGTGTGGTGCCCAGTGGGGCTGCAGGATGGAGCCAGGAGGTCGTGGTGGTTCTCAGCTGCAGGATGAAGGACAATGGTTGGGATTTGCCCCAAAACTTGCTGCAGTTTGTTCAGATCCCTTGGTAGTGCTTGCAACACCAACAGAGCCTCACCAGCACTGCTCCTAACCCCGAATTTTTTTATGTGAGAGAGGAACAATGGCTTTGTGGTTAGAAGCTGAGCCGGGGGCTTGGCTGCAGTTCTTGGCTCCGCAGTGTGTGACCCTGGGCAGTCCTCCTCCTCTTCATCTGCAGCACAGGGATAAGGCTGCTTCCTTCCTCGTGGGCCTGTCCTGCACGCCCAGCTCCTGGTGCAGGAGCAGAGAGGTGCCCCAAATCCTGGGGGTGGCCACTGTGCAAAACCCACGTGTGTCTGAGCGCGTCCTCCTCCCCACTGGAAGCAGTGTGGTTTGCAGCCATGCATCCCGCTCCTGCCCTACATGAGTCCTTGCAAGGCTGCAGGGACCTGCAAACAGCCCCAGCTGCTCCTCGGGCAAACCCCTCTCTGGCATCCCACGTTGGGTTTTCCTGGAGATTAGGGAGATTAAAACCCTAATGCCCATTGATAGGGGTTAAGGCTTTTTTAAGTCATAAAAAAAAAAAAAAAAAGAAGTGGTGTAATCCAGCAGAAAGCTGCGCACAGCTGCAGTGTAAGCAGATTGAGGCTGGATTTCCTGCCTCGGCGTTAGGGTGGAGGTTTCTCCGAAGCTGTTATTTGTGGCACTTTGCTGGAGCAGGGCAGCGCCAGCCTGGCCCAGTGGCAGCAGGACCTGTGGGTTTGGGGCAGGATGGGGGGAAGAGGGCCCAGCACTGGTGGAAGTGAGGAAGGGTGACGGGGTGACACAGAGGGTGACACGGATGCTGATGGCGTGATGCTGGCTGCAGGTCTCTGCTTTTGGGCATGGAGGGGGGGGTGTGTCTGGTGATGCTGCTGCTGCATGCTTTTAGAGGTGCAAAAGAAGGGACAAGGGCATACCACGTGCTCGTGGGTGGCCCGGAGAGGCTGTGCTGTGAAATGGGGCCCTTTAAGTACCAAGACTGCAAATGGGACCCTGCTTACCACTTGCATCATCTTCAGGCCCTCCTCTGGACACAGGCATCCTAAAACTGGGGAGTACCCCAATTTACAGGAGGGATCAGAACTGGAGTCCTGCAGGGGTTTGTGCCCCTCACTGCTTCCTGCAACACAGCTCCAGCTCTGCTGCGAGAGCGGTGCTGGGGCACTGCTGTAAGATGGGAGATGTGTAAGATATGGGGCAGGAAGAGCTCGCAGAGACAGATAACATCTTTGTTGAGCTCCACTGACATGATCTTAAAAAAGCAACTGAGCCTGAGGGTGTAGATGCCTGCGCTGGGACTGCCCTGAGCAGGGCATCTTGCAGCGGCCTCGTCCCCTGATTGTCACCATATTGGCCTCGCATTGTCCTTGTGGCAGTGGCTGAGGGCTTTCTGGCTCCCTGGCTGCAAAGCGAGCAGCGTTACCCCACTGCATGATGGGGTTTGGGCTCTGCTGAGAGAGTTTCGGGATGCCTAAGAGCAAAAGAAAGTTCTGGTGAGCGGCGAAGAGTCCGGGAGTGGTGGGGCTCAGCCGCGTGGGTGCGGGACTCGAGCGGGACGGGGCTGCGTGGGGATTGTGATTTGGGATAACGGGGGGGATTGGGGCGACGGGGAGCAGCCGGCAGAACTCGGTGGGAAGGGGGGAGGTGGGAGCCTTTAAGGG
>NC_034425.1:3256407-3341781 GCF_002078875.1 Numida meleagris
GGGCCGGGGCTGGGCTGGGCTGGGCTGGGCTGGGGTCACCTTTCCTTTTGCGACCCTACCCCAGGAGGAAGCAGCGGGAGGGCAGGAGGAGGAGGAGGAGGAGGAGGGCAGGGGGAGGAGGAAGAGGAGGAGGAGGAGGCGGGGAGCCGCGAGCTGCCGGAGCCGCCGCCGCCGCGGGTGAGTCGCCGGTGTCCGGGCGGGGGGAGCGGGCCGGGGCTGGGCTGGGCTGGGCTGGGGTGGGGTCACCTTTTGGGGTGCTACCCCAGGAGGTCGCTGCTGCCAACGAGGCGGCCCCAGGGACCACTGGTGTGGTCACGGAGGAGGACAGGCAGCCCAGGTTGGCCGGGGAGCTTTGCTCGCCCCCGGTCCGCTCCATGCGGGAGCAGAGCGGCTGTTCAACACCTCCCCACCCCCCCGGCCGCTGTGCCGGTGTCGCTGGCATTGTTCGGGATGGAGAGCGGCGGGGGCCGGGCTGCGGGTGGGAGGGGAAAGCCCGCAGCGCCCGTGCTGAGCCTGGTCCCGAAACGCGGTGTTCCGGGGCGCCCGGACACAATCGGTCTTTGTGAAAAAGAAAGATGGGAAAACAAAAAAAAAAAAAAGAAAGAAAGAAAGAAAAAAAAATACCAATCAGGGCGAAAATTTCCCCTGAGAACTCGCTGCTGTGCGGCTGCAGCCGAGAGCATCCCGCAGCGCTCCTGGCCGGTGGGTCGGGCCGCTCCACGCTTCTGCTCCGCTACAGAGCACAGAGCTCGGCGAGGGGGAACTGGGGACCCAGAAATCCCTCCTCCCACCCTGGGGGTGCGCAGGGCCCCGTGTCCCAGAGCAGCATCACCCGGCGGGGGCTTGTGGGGTGTCCCCTCCCCGGTGCCGTGGGGCAGCAGCTTTGTGTGCCACCGAAACTTCTGCTCCCTCTGCCGGTGCTGACCCACACAGCGTGCTTCCATGGGGCTGCTGGTGGCGTGGGCATCCTGCAGAGCTCGCCTGCACCGGGCTGCCCCTGCACACGGGGTGTACCCCAGCAGTACCTCCAGCAGAGCCTGGGGTTCCCAATCCGTAGCCCCACGTCCAATTGGTGGGACCGCTGGAGCGAGCCTTGCGGGTCTTTCTGACCTTTTCTTTTTAAGTTTCTTCTGTTAACGGAAAAAGGACACCAGCCTGCAGCTCCTCCCTGCAGGTCTCTGTGAGCGGTTTCCTGTCTGTCAGCCCGGCGTGGGCCTCACGTGGTGGGAGAAACAAGGCTGAGCTGCGCTGCGCTGCCAGGGCGAGCGCGTGGCTGAGCCGCAGCGGCACCCAGCCCCTACCCAGGGCTGGAGCCAGCACCCCAGCATCCATGACTTCAGGCTGGCAGTGAGCCTGACGCTGTCACCAGGTGCCCGGGGCATGGAGCAGGTGGCCACAGCTCAGGGCACGGCTGTGCCAGCCCGGCTCGGGTGGCTGCGATCGAATGACAGCGGTGTCCCCCAGGCACCGCCTGCTGCTGCTGCGCGGGATGTGGCTGCGGGAGCTCTGCACATGGGGATGGCTGAATTCTGGGGGCTGTGGGGAACGCTGAGCCATGCCTTGTGTTCCTGTACCCATGTGCCCAAGCCAGGACAGATGGGCTGCGAGCAATCCCTGCACCATGATAGGTCTGCAGCTCTGCATGCAGCCTGGCCCTGCTGCCTGCCTCCTGCTGTTCGCTCAGAAAACAAAGTGGATTTGCAATGTGCTGCGTAGGCTGCATCCACTTCAGTGTCTCATGTCAGGGGTGCAGAGGGACTGCAGGTTTGCCTTGCCCAGGAGGGCTTAGCCTCCCCTCATCCTCATCATGGTAGCTTGGGCCAAGTGGATGCGCTCACCTTGGCTTGAGAGAGCATGGTGCCAAGGGAAGGTCAGGGGGAGTGCTGCTCTGCTCCATGGCTCCTGCAGAACTGCTGTTCCCCAACGCTCCAAAGATGCCAAAGCACTGGGAGCTTGCAAGTTTGGTGTGTGAGGTAGAAAAGCCCCCTGAGCAGTGCGTGCTGCAATCCTGCCCATCTGCTGGGGCTGGCTGGGAGCTATAAATTCACTCCTTGCTTCTAAAAATGTCTTTGTTACGCCCAGCAGCCATAATTCTGGAGGGCTGTTGCTCCACATCACTGGAAGGTTGGTTGGGCTGCACGGCTCTCTTGAAACATCTGTGGATGCTCAGCTGCCTGGAAGCTGTGATGTTTTCACGCCCTCAGCTGACTGATATACGGCCGTTGGCTATCCAACCGGCTATGCAAACCCATCCAACTGACCTGGCAGCCTGCGGTGTTTCCAGCCTAGCACAGAAGAAAGGGAGTTATCCCCCCTCCAGAAGCCCCTGTGCAGCATCCTTGTCTGCTGGGTGCTGCTACTTGGGATGCCCGGGACAACCACTGTGGCCCAGTGCAGTTGGATGCCCTCGCTCATCCTCACTGTGGTGGTTCCCAGCATTGCTTCCCCGAAGCCTTTTTGCAGAGGGTCCCTCTCGCTGCATCCCTTTGCCTCGGGGGTGCTTCTCGGCGGCTGCTGCACAGATGTTGGGTTTGGCTCTCGTCTGATGCGCGTTAATTATGGTGCAACAGCCCAGAGCCTTTGGCAAAATAAACTTGGGAGCAGCTGTCCGAAGTCACCCTGGCGCCGTGGGCTGGTTTGTGCTGGTGTTCTGTGCTCTCTGCATCTCCAGTGCCCACGTGGAGGGGATTTCCCCAGCAGAGAGGACGTTTGTGCACAAGTTCCCATGCATCTCGTGTTTGTTTACCCATGGGCATCAGCAGAGCGAGCGGGCCCCATGCTTCTCCAGGAAGCAGCTGTGCTGCGGGGAAGCAGTGGTGGTTGAGGTCTGACTGCTGCTGGGGGCTCGGTGGCAGTCAGGCATTCCTGGCAGCACTGTGTGTTTCTGAACTCCTCCCTTCTGGCGGGGCTGGCACAACCCCTTTGGAGCTGATGGGATGCTCAGGTTCTTGCTAGGAACAGATCCGCTCTTCCCAGGGCTGCTGCCTCGGTGGGAAGCTGAAAGGAAAGGGAGCGAGAGCGTGGGTTGCAACATTTCCCCGGGGAATTCGCCGGGCAGTTCGTGTCTGTGCATCCCCGTTGTCCTGTGGAGCCTCCGAGTTGCAACATGTTTATTTATCTTCTCCCCAAACGGGAACCAGATGCTGGGACAGCTCGGCCTTTCACTTACTTTTTCCTTTGGGCCAGCTGCAGCAGCGTGGGCCGCGTGCACCTTGGTGGTGGCTGCACAGCAAACAGCCACACGTGATGACCCTGGGCATCCTCTTGTGGCTTTTGTCTCTCTGCGGGCTGGTGAGTCACGAGCCCTCTGTGGTGCACTGGAGCAGAGTGCTGCACGGTGGCACGTAGCATTCACACGTGGCTGGGGCAGGTTTGTGTGCACGTTCCCAGCTGCGCACTTGGGGGAGGGCGCAGCGCTTTCTGCAAGCTGCGTGGTAGCAAGGCTCCGTGCACCCTCGTAGCTGTAAGGTGCTCCTCAGAAAGAGCAGTGATGCATTGGCACGGGCTGCCCAGGGGGTAGGGGGGGGCATCGTCCCTGGAGGTGTTCCAGAACCGTGGAGATGTGGCACTGGGGAACGTGGTCAGAGGGCACGGTGGGGGTGGGCTGAGGGCTGCAGTTGGTGAGCTGAGAGGACTTTTCCGACCTTAATGATTCCATGATTCGCTTAATTCCTCTGCCAGCCCCCAGGCTGCATCCTGTCCTGCAGGACCGGAGCGCTCCGGGCTCTCTGTGTGTTGCCCTACTGTTCTGCTCCCGGCGCGAGGTGCTGAGCAGTTGCACAACGCTGTGCTTCTGGTGGCAGCATACTTTCCACGTGATTTATTTTTTTAGTGGTATGTAGGGATTTTTTCCACTTTTGGCCTTACCACTTTGCAACAGAGCCAACTGAGGACCTATGGAAGGACCTCTGGCATGCCGGGCCCACAATCTGTTCCGGGAGCAGCCCGCAGCGTGCTGCCAGCTGTGCTGGAGCCCGACCGCCTGGTGCAGGGCTGGATGGAGGAGCAGATTGTTGCCGCGTGTGTCAGCTGCTTTGTTGCTCTCCAGCGGGGCTGGGGGTGGAAAAAAGAACTCAGAGCCACCCCAGCAGCGTTGGTGATTGGTGTTGGGTTTGTTTTTATTTTTTATTCATGCTTGGCCTTCAAGGAGTGCAGTGCTTGCAAGACATGAGTGCTGCTGCCCCGAAGGGCTGGGGCTTGGTTTGGAGGAAGCCCCTCTGCCCCAGCTGCAGAGGAAAGCACACAGCTCCTCATCAGAGCCAGAAATAACAGCGAGATGAGGCCAGCGTGAGGATAGGAGCTGAGGTCCCTACTTCTGTTTTAAGGAATGAGGATAAGGACCTTTGCAAAAAACTTGCAGAAAGTAAAGCGCTTTGGCTGGGATGCAGGGATGTGGGTGCTCATCACGCTTGTGCACATTGTGCACTGGGGATGCATCGCCTCATCGTGCCTTCCTGGTGGCTCTGCTTCCTGTCTGTGGATCCCGGAGGGGATGGGGTTCTGACTTTTTGTATGAAGGTGTTAAATGAGACCATGGATGTACATTTGTTTCTCTCTCATCCTCCAGAGAGACATCTGCCTTCTTTGCAGAGCGGTGCCGAAGTGCTTTGGTAATGTGCATGCTCTGCACCAAGCTAAGTGCCCTGCTTCTTGGGCAAGTCAAAGGCTTTGCTTTTCCCCTGACAGATGTCAGCAGAACTAGAGCAGTACCGTGACAGCCCTGTCACTGTGTGGGTGCTCTCTGGTGTGACCCATTTAGATGTGGATGTGGTGTTCTTCAGCTCTCAGTGGGCTGCAGTGGGGCTCTGCACTTGTGCTGAGGGCTTCCTCAGTGCTGGGTCTGGCTCAAAGCATTGCACTGGGCTCTGGTGGGACCTGGCAGGGCTCTGCCCATAGAGTAGTGTCCCCAGTGCTGGGCTGCATCCTTGTGCTGTGCTCCACAGATTTGGTCACGTGGGCAGGGATTGAGGTGCATGCAATAGGTTAAGGATTGCAAGCCCAAATTCGAAGTGATTCCAGGCAAAGCTGCTGCGTGCTGCTCTCTCAGCCCCCAAATGCCCCACATTGCTCAGCCCCCCTGACCGTTCTCCCTTTGCCCCCAGGTCCAGAGGCCGTTCCCAGCCCCGTGCCCGGCATGACGGACGCTGTGCGTGATGCCGGCCCCAAGCAGGCGGCACCGGCGCGGCCGGACAAACCGGCTGCAGACTTTGGCTACGTGGGGATTGACGCCATCCTGGAGCAGATGAGACGGAAAGCCATGAAGCAGGGCTTCGAGTTCAACATCATGGTTGTGGGTGAGCGCTTCCCGCGGGCCAGCTGCCTGCAGCGTGCTCCACGGGCTGTTTGTTTTATTCGGTGACAATGTTTGTCCTCTCCATCACCCCCTCGGGAACAGCAGTTGAGCTCCGTGTCGCTGTCTCTGCCACAGGAGAGTGCTGCCTGCAGAGTGCTGGTCAAATTCAGCGGTCATTATGGCTGGGATTGGACACAGCCTGGCATTTGCCGGGGTCCCAGTGCTGTGTTGGGGTGCATCGCTCCCCTCGGGGGTGTGCCCATGGGTACCTCCAAGGTGTCGGGTGTTCCTATAGCCTTGCAGACAGTGACAGCAGCTCCCTGGGCCCTGCAGTGGTTTGACAGGGAGAAGACACAGAATCACAGAATGAATCATAGAATGGCTTGGATTGGAAGGGGCCAGGTGTTGTTGGGTTGGAGGGGACCTACTGTTGGGTTGGTTGCAAGCTACTTTAGGGAGCCTGCTTTAGCAGAGGGTTGGACTAGATGATCCCCAGCGGTCCCTTCCAACTCCTACACTTCTCTGGTTCTGTGATTGTGTGACACCAAAGATCATCTGGTCTCAACACCCCTGCCGTGAGCAAGTTTGCTGACCCAACGTGGCCTTGAGCACCTCCAGGGATGGTGCACCCCTAGCTTCTCTGGGCAGCCTGGGATGTGGGCTGGGAGGTCACTGCAAACCCTCTCACTGCAGAACCAGTTGGTGCAGGTTCCTGTGACATTTTTCTGCGTGAACAGAAAGCAGCTCCAGGCTTCCCCCTGCTCTCCCAGCAGATGCCGGGGGCTGATCGGAAGGGCTCTGCTTTGGCAGCACTCTGTGTGCGGTAGGGAAGCCTGTGCTGCAGCGTGGCTGGAAAACACTGTTCCTCCCTTGGCAGGCTCCAGAGGGATGTTTACAGGCTGGGGAATTCGTAGTAGCATCAACAAGCTGAGCTGTGGGTCTCGCAGCAGACATGGGGAGGGGGTGTGGGAGGAGCTGTGCCCACGGGGGGCCCAGGGGTGCTGAAGCTGGGAGGTAGCAGCTGGTGCAGGAGCACCAGGCACTGTTCCATGTGTCCCCTCTGCAACCTGGTGGTGACAGCTGCTGGTGAGCAGCGTGTGCTGTGCTGTGCTGCATTGCAGTGCACAGTGGATGCAGAGGGCTGGGGTGTTGGGACTGCTGCTGCTGGGAATCCTGTCCTGCTAAAGGATCACAGAGCTGCAGGGAGAGGACGTGGGAGTGGTTCAGGATCGTGGTTCAGGAAGCCACGTGTGGAGGAAGGAGCTCCTTTGCATGTGACCACACTGCTGTCCTCCCCCTGCTTTCCCCTGCATGCAGTGGTGCAAGGAGGGGCTTTGCCCCAGTAACAGTGCCCTGAATCCAGCTCTGGTGCAGGCTGAGTCCCAGCAGCTTCTCCATCTGCTGTCCCCTGCAAAAATAACCCGGAAATGTCACAGTGCTGACAATGGTTTGTCCTGCTGCTTTCCAGGTCAGAGTGGCTTGGGGAAGTCCACGTTAATCAACACCCTCTTCAAATCCAAAATCAGCCGGAAATCTGTACAGCCAACTTCTGAAGAGCGGATCCCCAAGACCATTGAGATCAAATCCATCACTCATGGTGAGGCTCTGCATATCCCAGCTGGTGCTTTGGCTTTCAATCCTGCTGTGCCTTGTGTCCTGCTGAAGCTCTGCTCTCATCTGCCTAAATGGGCGTGGAGCATCCAGAATGGAAAAGTGCATCTTTTCCTTTTATCCTCCAGCACTGACTTAATTATGGTAGAGGGGAACAAGCGAGGTGGCAGTTGGGAGGCTGCATACAGGGCAGATGCAGTGCTGCATCCCTTCAGAATGCTGGTTTGTGCCTGCTGGAAGCTGTAAGGGGAAGCTTAGCCAGAGCATGCTCAGCTCACACTGGCTGCTTTCTTCTCCATTTCAGAGATTGAAGAGAAAGGGGTTCGCATGAAGCTGACAGTCATTGACACCCCTGGCTTTGGAGACCACATCAACAACGAGAACTGGTGAGCTGCCTGGGCACGGGGCTGCTGCAGGGAGAAGGCAGCTGATGCTGGGGCATCCTGCCCTGGTGCTGGTGGGCCGGGCTGTGGTCCTGCCCTATGGGGAGCAGAGCAGAGGAACTGCCACGGATGCTTCCTGGCTCCGATGCGGCCCCGTAAACATCCTGCTGTTTGTGGCATGAGGCAGGCTTTGTTCGGTGCCAGGAGCAGCTGTGTGCCAGCACAGCCGGTCCCCAGGCCCTGCTCATGTGGCCCTGAGCCCTGCCACATGTCCTTGGGACAGTAGGGGTCTGTGCGGGATGTGGTGCTGGCTGGGCAGCGCTGCGTGCATGCAGAGTGCCTGAGCCTGTGTGATCTCACTGGGACAGGGAGAATGGGGCTTTTTGGGCACCTCTCTGCTGTCCTGGGCTCCCTCTCCCTGTGGATGGGGCTTTCAGACGGTGGGAGGGCTCAGGGTCCCGCTCACTTGTGCACCCCAACCTCATGTGTCTGTGCCTCCGCAGCTGGCAGCCCATCATGAAGTTCATCAACGACCAGTACGAGAAGTACCTGCAGGAGGAGATCAACATCAACCGCAAGAAGCGGATCCCTGACACCAGGGTGCACTGCTGTATATACTTCATCCCCGCCACCGGCCACTCGTACGTACCCAGCCATGGGCTCCAGCCCCTCTGCCCTCCCCTCTGTGCCTCTGGTCCCACATCTCAGCTGCTTGGGGCAGCCCATCCCCAAAGATTGGGGTTGGAGGAAGGGTTTGGAGGAGCTCAGACTCCTTCATGAGCACCTGGAGCTGCTTTAGCCAAGGAGAATCGGGTGTTTGCTCTTCTCCCAAGGCCATGAAAGCCTTCATTCGGGTTTGCTTTGGTCATCTTTGCTCAGCTGAGGGTGGGCATCAGGCAGTGAGCTCTGGGATTCAATGAGATGATTGCCTCTGCAAACAGGAGAACTTGCTTTTCTGCTTCCCCCCCCCTTTGTCGGTGCTGCCGTGCCGAGGGAGCCAACGCCGTAACCCTTTTAGGGCATTCTGTGGGTTGTTTGATTAGTCTGCACGTGGGATGCAGTTTACTCTGTGCAGAGCTCTCCTGTCTCTGGCACTTCTCAAATGACAGCATCAAAGGGCTCCATCTCCATCTCCTCCTTTTCTTTTTTAAAGACACAGAGCCTTTACTGAGAATCTGGGGCACTCGTGGTGTTTTGAAAGCTGCAACTCAAAGTATCACAACACAAAGCGAGACCCGAGCTTCCTTTTGGTTTGAGTCAATTCCTTCCACTTCTGGCTTTGTCTGCGTGGGGAATTTTTGCGTCTGATTTCAGAAGTAAACTCAAACCACCATCACTGTATTCATGTCAGCCTTTTCCTCTTCCTCGTGGAGGGATGTATTCCAACAGATGGAAAAAAAAAAAAAAGAAAAAAGAAAAAAAAGGTTTTGTTTTGCTTCTGTTGGTGGGCAGACAAAAAATGCACTTTTCACTGGAATACAATGACTGCATGGGGCAGCTATGCTCTTCTTGTATAATAGGCACAGCGTGTGCAGGGACCTCACAGCCTCCGAGAGAGAACAGGAGCCTCCCCATGGGCTTGGGCTCTTCCTTTACACCCTGATGAAGTGGAAATGCGAAAGGGGATGATGTGTTTGGCCATTCTGGCTGTTGGTGCTGCTCATCTTGGGACCGATCTGCAAGCCAGGTCGGGGTATTGCGGCATGAGCTGCTCTCTGTCTTCTTCTCATCACTTTGGGCGTTTAACTCTTGCAAGTCTGCGGAGCTGGGAGCACAGCGTGCAGCAGATGTGGCTGGGAGCTTTGGGGCTGCTGTGAGCTCTGCTTCCCATGCAGCACCCCATGGAGCTCGCTTCACCCCGGCCCCCGCCGGAGCCCCTCGGCGCGTTCTGGTTTCTCTCACCGCCGGCTAGCAGTAATTGCTGGAGGTTCAGCTGCCTTTCTTCTTTCTCTCCAGCGAACATGTGTTTCCAATATCAGCTAGCCCGCCCGTTGGAGGATGGTGTTGCTGAGCCGTGCACAGCCCTTGCTGCAGTGCTCACCCCGTCCGCTGCTCGGGGGCCGCGTGCTCTGCCCTGTGCCACCCCCGGCGTCGGCTCACGTCCCCTCCTGCCTGGGGACAGAGAGGCTGAGAGCGATTGAAGCTGTTTGCTGCAGAAAGGGGGACAAACCCCATGCGGTGCAAGAAGTCTGTGGGAAATACTTCTTTCTCCAAAGGCTTGAGCAAGCACTGGGTTTCCCTTCCGCTCCCCTTTGAAGCCCAAGTCATGGTGCCTGGTACCCCAATGTGCCCGTGGTCCCCCCCACAGTGCTGGCACCGGGGCTCCGTGCTCAGTTTGCAGCGCAGGGGCTCGCACCACGCTCAGCCCAGGCTCATGCCTCCTACCGTTCTGCTCAAGGGTTAATCCAGGGAGAATTTTCCCCTCCTAGGGAGGTCAGGGCAGGATTTGCAACCCACCTCGCTCGCACACACCCTGTCCTTCTTGTAACACTCCCGTAAAACCATGTTAGCACAGGCTAAGTAACCTGCTGGCAGGGCTTTTGGCTGCAGCCGCACGAGCCGCACTCTTTGCCACCCAATAAATTTCTCAGCTGTGACCCCCGCGAAGCACCGCCCGGCTCGGAAACGTGGCTCTGAACCACTGCCCAGCCCCGGCAGCCCTGCTGTGTGCGTGTGCCAGAGCCGTGTACTGAGGGACAGACAGACACCCTGCAACCACGACTGAGCCCCTCGTCAGGGTGCTGGGTGCTGGGGTGGCTGCGTGCACGGCTCAGCTTCCTGCTGCTGGTTTGATGTGGGGCACAACCAAAAGGAAATATCTGCAGCTCTCGGCAAGTTGTTATTGCCATAAAGTCATTTAGAGGCACACTGCTGTCCCCGACCCCATAGTGAGAGGGGGCGGGGGGCAGCCAGCATTGCTGGGTGGTGCTGTGCAGCTGGAATTTGGGAGGAATTAGATCTGGGCTTGCCCCATTGAGACCTTGATCGTGTCTGCCTGGGTCCGTGCAGCATTTATTAGTGGATGTTCAAATCAGGCTCTCTTCTCTCATCATCTCCATAAGCCCTTCGTTCTCCTTTGGTGTCTTCAGATGAGTAACAATGACTTCCAGGATCGCTTGCTTTTAAATACTTGAGGTTTTGGGTTTGAGGAAACACTGGGGATCTTTGCACTACAGCGTCCTGGGAGTTGCCCCGTGGTGCTGCAGCTGTCCCCTCTGCTTCCATTTAGCATCACCACTCTGCATGTGAGCTGTGCCTTGGGAGCAGCCCTGGCTCCTCAGCAGGTACCAGGGAGGACTGAGGGGTCTGTTGGGTTGAATCTCACATGCCTGGTGGGCTGTGAATCCATCGGCTGCGTGCGCATCCCGGGCTGTGCTCTGATGAAAGAGGCAGGAACACAGCCTCAGTGGGGAAGAGGCTTTTAAAGGGGAAAAATTGTTTGAAAAAGAGCAAAGAGAAAGGAGGGGAAAGCATTCTGCTGGGAAAGGAACGTAAGTGCGTTGCTTCCTTGGAGGTCTGGGAAATACATTATGCAGAGCTCCAAACAATGTTTGCCAGCAGCAGTCTGCTTAGATGTGTCCATGGGGGTTTCCTTGTGTTTCTTTCTTTCTTTCTTTCTTTCTTTCTTTCTTTCTTTCTTTCTTTCTTTCTTTCTTTCTTTCTTTCTGTCTTTCTGTCTTTCTGTCTTTCTGTCTTTCTGTCTTTCTTTCTGTCTTTCTGTCTTTCTGTCTTTCTGTCTTTCTGTCTTTCTGTCTTTCTGTCTTTCTGTCTTTCTTTCTGTCTTTCTGTCTTTCTGTCTTTCTGTCTTTCTGTCTTTCTTTTTTTTAAATAGCCAAACTCTTTTCTTTTCTGGGGCCCATAGTGATCTGTGGCTCCTGAGCTTGTGCTGGGAACTCACACTGCTGGTACTGAGCTGTGTCTGGGTTGGGGGAGCGCTCCATGCAGGGTGTGACCAGTCCTTGGGAGGAGAAGGGGTTTGGGCAGGGGATGGCTGGGATCTCTGTGTGGGGGTAGCCTTGAGCTGTGGTTTTAGGATCACAGGAGTGGCATGGTGGAGCTGAGCAGCTCTCTTCGGACTGTGTGTTACTGCTGGGTGGCCTCAAGGGAAGGAGATGGGGCATCAGCTCCTTCCCCTATGTGCTTGCAAGGCTCTTGCTGGGTTTGCAGGAGCCATGCAGGGTCTGAGGGGGGTTCTGAGCCTTTCATAGGGCCCACAGGCAGTGGGGTTTCATAGGGCCCACAGGCAGTGGGGTTTCATAGGGCCCACAGGCAGTGGGGTTTGGTTGGGTGGAGGTGGAGGTGTTCCAGAGCCGTGGGGATGTGGCACTGAGGGACGTGGTCAGTGGGCTCGGTGGGGGTGGGCTGGGGTTGGACCTGGTGATCTGTGAGGTCATTTCCAACCTTAATGATCGGATGATTCTGTGATTCTGTCTTGCCTCGTGAGATCAAGCTTTGGCATTTATCCCAGAGCAAGCAGAGGTGTCCCCGAGCTGTACATCTAACCCCCAGTGATAAGAACAACACCTGGGAGGAGTGAGGGGCAGAGGCAGGGTCAGGGCCGGGTGCCTGCATAGCGCCGAGCTCGCACCCACGAGGGGTGGGTTTCCCGAGGAGCTGAGTGCTGGGGTTAAGCAGTCTCTTTGCCTTCGCTCTTCTGAGACTTTCACCACAGACATTTTGCTCTGCGCTGGGCGATGGCACGGCCCCGCGTCAGTCCCTCATCCCTCCGCTGCTTTTTTCAGGCTCCGACCGCTGGACATCGAGTTCATGAAACGCCTGAGCAAAGTGGTCAACATCGTCCCCGTGATCGCCAAAGCCGACACGCTAACGCTGGAGGAGAGGGACTACTTCAAGCAGCGGGTGAGGGGCCGGGGCCGCGCAGGTTGGGAGCCGAGCTCTGGCCGCCAGCCCGGCATTCCGCAGCGCTGAGCGATCCCATGCGGCAGGGAACGGCCTTCGCCCTTCGTTGTGTTTCTCTTGGAATTTTGTCAGCGCGGGATGAGTTCTGAGCTCGCGGTCTCGGGGCTCGTTTCTTTCTCCTGCCTCTTTTGTTGTTGCTGCTGCTGTTGTTGTTGTTGTTTTCGGGCTGGTTTGTTCTGTTTCGGGAGGCTGACGGCGGTGCACGTAGAGGCTGTAAAAGCCTTCCTGGGCAGCACCACGCGCTCAGCAGCAACCAGGCACAAATATGTGCATCTGCTCAGCTCAGCTGGGCCGCATTTGTGGGGAAGCAAGGCATGAAATTCCCTTGATTCTGTTGGTGGGGAGCCTAGGAGAGGCTGACTGAGTGCACAGGAGCAGCATGTGTGCTTTCCTCTGTGTGCACGCCAAGCTGCACATGCCCCAAATGCCCCGATGCAGTGCAGGGGATGGCCCAGGCACTGTGTGCTGTAGGGGACTGCTGGGTCTGGAGGACTGGGCATGATACCAGTGCTTGGCTCCTGGGCATTGCTGTGCCCTGGGATGGGCTGGGAGCCTTTGGGATGAGCTGGGAGCAGCTCCTTTGCCCAGGCCTTCATGTGTTCCTCTACTCTTCCCCTCCCAGATCACGGCCGATCTCCTCGCCAATGGGATTGATGTGTACCCTCAGAAGGAGTTTGATGAAGATTCTGAAGATCGGCTCGTGAATGAGAAATTCAGGGTGAGTGCGCGGCGTTGCAGCTGGATGCCCGTGGCTGGGGGTGTGCAGCTCCGTGTGCCCATGATGCCTGGGGCTCCTCTTGCAAAAAAGGAAAGCAGCTTGGGCCAGGACTTTGAGCAGCCTGGCTTCCTGACTGTTTTTTCAGAAGGAAAACGTAACCTTGCTTTTCTTTGCCTTCAGGAAATGATCCCATTTGCAGTGGTGGGCAGTGACCAGGAATACCAGGTTAATGGAAGGAGAATCCTTGGAAGGAAGACCAAGTGGGGCACCATTGAAGGTAGCTTGTCCTTGCTTCCCTCCCTCCTGAGCCCATCTCCTGCCTTGACAGAAGGTGATAAGATCCTTCCTTATGGTTGGACTGGATGATGGTAGTCTTTTCCAACCTTAATAATTCTTTGATAATGATGCTATGAGTCCTTCATGTATTTAGTGGTGGAAACTCGTCATTCTTCCATCTTCATCCCGTAGACATCTTCCTATTTTTTTTTTCTCTCTCCCATTTTAAATCATAGTTTGAAGGCTCCTGGCTCCAGTCCATCACAACATTTCCCTTCTCCTGCCTTCTGGCAGCCAGCTGACACATCTCCAGTGCCACCCCTCTGCCTTCATTTCAGGGATTGCTCTCATTTATGATTCCTTTTTATAGGATTCCCGTGTTGAGGGATTGCTTAACAAAGCTGCCAGGAAAATCGGTGTTTTTTAAATCTCTGCTGCCCTCTTGTGCTCTGTCCTTGGAAGCTCTGAGTTGAATGGGGTTCAGAGTGGTTGAGTGTGGGTCTCCCGGTGCAGAAGGCAGATGCCACACAAGGACCCTGTTACTTGTTGTCCTGCCATTTCTGCAGTTCTCTTCAAAATTTGCATGGAAAAACAATGAAAAAAAGGGAGTTGATGCTCTAAATTCACCTGCCTGGTAAACTGGGAGCTGTTGTGTTCATGGTGCTGGTGCAGCACCCTTTGCTTTTCCCTCTTGCAAGCACTCTTCCCTTGGGGTAGATCCCTGTCCATGCTCCCCATGCACTGGTGAAGCCCATCGCGCCTTCCTGCCCCGGGCAGTTGCCACACTCACGCCATGGGTTGCCATGGGTGTACGCTGATGGGTTTCTCTCTCTCCCTCCCAGTGGAGAACACGACACACTGTGAGTTCGCCTACCTGCGGGACCTCCTCATCAGGTTGGTAGGACTGCGCCGCGTCCCCGTAGCTTCAGTCACCAGATGGCCTCCGAAGGGCAGGGCTCACCCCACCAGATGCAGCCCTGCTTTGCTTTGCTCCTCCATCCCTCCGTGCTTCCCTCCCAGCCCTCGGTGGGGTGGCCCCTTGCCGTGGGACATGGCTGTAGGGGCCTTCTGGACCCAGCTGCCCATAACTGCTTTTGCTTCCCTCCCGAATCCTAAAGATGTACCATTAGCCAGGGATGCAAGTGGGGACATATAGGCTGGAGAGAGGGCTGGAAAGCAGAGGGTGAGGTAGCAGCCGGGGTCGGCGCAGTGCATGTTGTGCCCTACGTGAGATGTGACCGCCCCGTGTCTCTGTTTCCCGTAGGACACACATGCAAAACATAAAGGATATTACCAGCAATATCCACTTCGAAGCCTACAGGGTGAAGAGGCTGAACGAGGGCCAGAGCTCGCTCTCCAACGGCGTGACCGACAAAGAGCTGGTGGCTAACGAAATGTAACCGTCTCGCTCTGTAGCCAGGACCTTGCTCGCTCACGCTCGCTATTTCTACCCCCCTTCTCCCTTTATTTTTATATAAATCCTCTGCCACTGTCCCTCTTCCCCCAACCCCCCGCCAATGTTAACTGACCAAATAACCGCACGCCGTATGTCGTACAGAGTGGGGCGAGTGCCCGTCCCCCGCTGCCCCCCCAGCCCTGGGAGGGGACAGAGGAGCCTCCTCCCTTTGGGCCATGTGGATTTGGGCTGTAGGGCAGCAGGTGCTGCAGGGTCCCAGGGCGCGGTGGGGGTCTCCTGCCCCCTCTGTGGCCATGCACCCAGGGCTGTTTGCCAAAGGCTGAGTACCTCTGTCCCACGTCTGTGCCATTTTTCCTCTCCGTCCATTGGAGGCAAGGGTTGCTCCATGGGATTGTACCCTCCAGAAGCCGAGCAAGGTACGGTGGTGTGAAGACAGCAAGACGGTGCCATCCTCGTCTCCTGCCTCCTCCTCGGCTGCCCTGCAGCACCAGCCCCGACCCAGCCCCTCTTCCCTGCCTACATGCAATAAGCTGGGAGTGTTGGGGTGTTGCCTCGCCTCGCAGCAGCCCGGCTCTGGGAGAAGTGCCTTTAGGACTGTTACCTTGCCATAGTGTGGAATGGGGGCAGGGGGTTGTGTCTGGGAAATGCTTCCCCACGCTGCAACGCTTTGCAGAGACTCCTCTTCCCTCTCACTCGTGGCTTGGCCCGTAGGTGTGGCTGGGTTCCTGCAGACCCGAGTGTATTTATTTTTAATCTGTGGGGTGTTTTATTCCACAGAAGGCTCGGAGCGTGTTTGAAAGTGGCTGAGAGGGGAACGTCTCTGCAAAGCGGTGCTGGGAAAGGGAGGTTTGTCCTGTCTGACCCTTGTCATATCGGGCTTTTCCCTAAGTCACAGGAGGCCGTTAGGTGTTATTTCTTTTAATGTTACTCCTTTGCACCCCGTGTGTGATGTCTGTGTAACATGCTCCTCCATCTGAGTAGCCCTTGTGCAAGGGGCTGTGCCCGCACCGACTGAGCCCTGCATGCCCACGTGCATGAGAGCAGCCCGGCCCTATGGCTCTGCCCCACACTCTGTGTTTCCATGGACCTGCAGGAAGAAGGACCCTGCATGGGCTGTGCTGGGGAGCACTGCGTGGCAAACAAGCGGGTGGCCCAGGAGCCCCACATCCCCCTGCCCCCTTTCCTGGTGTCAGCTCCATCCATCTCTGCTCTCCTCTATGGGATGAAACTCCATGCAAATCTCCCTTTTTATTTTTTTTTTTCCGGCTTGTAATAACAGCAGCGTGGCCCACCCTGCGTCCCCCATGGGGCAAAGGAGCAGAGGCAGCTCTCGCCCTGCTGGGGATGCCCACGTGCTCAGTGAAGGGCTGGGAGGTGCCCCCACCCCCTGGGGTGCATTGCAAGGAGAACGCGCTCTCCCCATAGCTCACAGTTCCCCCCCCTGCAGCAGCACTCACTGAGCTGCCGGGGAAGCACGGCGATTGACATGCTGACTTGCTATATTTTAGCAAAAACGAAACGTATTTACTGAAAAAAAAAAAAGAAAAAGAAAAGAAAAGAAAAAAAAAAGGTGCATTTCAAGTGTTACCAAGACTTAAAGGGGAGAAAATCTCCTGCGCGAGGCACTTCTGCAAATGTCATCTTAAATTCTTTTCCCTCTAGTCGAGCTCTCAAGCTGGGCCAAGCGAGGCACGCTGCTTTCTCCTTTGTAACCTGGGGTCTTTCTCTTTTTTTGGGGGGAAGGAAAAAAAAAAAAAGAAAGAAAACACAATAATAAAAAAAAAAACCCAAACTTCATCATCCGGATCTCTCACAATGGCCTTTTGGGGGGTTATAAGCATTATGACAAATTTAGTCCTTTTTTTTTTTTTTTTTTTTTTTTTTTTTTTTTTTTTTTTCGGATTGATAATAGTGTTTAATATGTATTTCCCAAAATAAATGTTTTGAATGCAGACGGGAGGCGGCTCGTTTGGAAGCGAGTGTTCCTTGGGGCAGGGATGGGTTTGATGCGTGGATCCTGCTGGGCTGGGGGTGATGGGACAGCGGCTGCTGGATGGGGCTGTGCCCATTTTGGGGGTTGGCTCAACGCGTTGCTGACCCCAGGACACCATAGGGCTGCAGCGTGGTCCCATGCCCATCACTTCCCATGTCGTTATCCTCTGTCCCTGCTGTATTTTTTCACCCCAGGCTGGCTGAGCTGCATGCAAACCGATAGGATGGAAGGCGCCTTGCTTTGGGTTTGGTTGGGGTTGGGTTCCCTGCAGGCGTGTGGGATACAGGGCAGCCTCAGGGAGCTGGTTTTCTGCTGGCACCTGGGTTTCAAAGGGAGGTGTCCCTGCCTATAGCAGGGGGGCTGGAACTAGATGATCTCAAAGGTTCCTTCCAACCCAAACCACTCCATGGTTCTGTGATTCTATGCATGGCAGCCAGCAGTGTGCTGTCAGTGGGCGCTGAGCCCCAGTGCTAAGCCCAGCCTGGAGCCTTTGGGGGTTTCCAGGCGATGCGCTGTGATTTTGTGGTTGCTTTGGCTCTGGCACCGCTCACCCCCGGCTCTGCTGCCCCATGCGTCCTCACTGCTGGAACCACAGCAAGACCCCAAGCGCAGCCTCTTTGGGGGGAAAAAAATCAGTGTACAATTGTAACTACAAACACGGGCCGTGGGCTTTGCTTCTGGCAAAGCATCTGCAGCAGCTTTTCCCCTATGGCATTTTTTTTTCCTGCGCTGGTGCTGCTTTTTGCAGCTTTCCTTGAGATGGGGCAGGGGCTGCCCTGGGGCAGATGCTGTGCTGGTGCTGGATAGAAGTGGGTTCTTGCTGCAGGAGGGGGCAGTTGGGGATGGCTCCTGCCAGGAAAACCCCAGCTTGGGAAGGGTTTATACAGCATCCATCCCATGAGGGGCTGCTGGGGGGGGGAGCGGGATGCACTACACGGCCACATCCCTGTCCCCAGTGGTCTCTGGGGTACGTGTGCTTAACGATGCCGTAGTGACAGAAAGGGCCTTGTGCTAATGGCTTATTGAGTGGCCTCGCTTCAGCAACTGAGGGAAATGAAGATGAGTGAGAGTTTAATTACCGCGGTGATGGGCACTCGCTCCTGTTTGCTTTGCTGCAAGGCGGGGTCCCTGAGCTTCGGGGGTTTTGGGGTGGCACCGGAGGGGATGGAAACCTGGGCAGAGGCCTGGGCTGCTCCCAGCCCCATGAGCATCGCGCCTGGCCCAGCTGCTATAAATAATACGAGTAAAAGGGAGCATCAATAATTAAAGCAGCTCATAGCGAGTGGTTCCTGAAACGTCTGCCTGATTTAAAAACTAATTACTTGGAGGGTAATCACCACCACCTCGTGGATAGGAGACCAGGAGCCAGCAGCGGTGCTCAGGGAATGGGCACTGAGGATGAGCCTTCAGGATGAGCCTTTAGGATGAGCCTTTAGGATGAGCCTTTAGGATGAGCCTTCGCTGCCCAAAATGCACCATCCCACGGGGTGCACCACCTGCCCAGCACGAGCGCTGCTGAGGGGTACTCCAGGCTGTGTCTCCTACACCAACCCATGGTGCTCATCAAAACCCACACGCAGCCACGTGGGCCCCATCCTCGTGGGAACTCCTTTTGATGTGCACTGCGCTGTGCAGCAGCAGATGCAGCGCTGGCTTTCTGAGCTCTAATTGCTGCGGGGCTGCGGAGCTGCAGTCGGCAGCCTGGGGCTTTGATCAGCTCCGTGGCTGCAGCAGAAGGGAGAATCCATCCGTCCATCCCCACCTGCACCGCCCCGACCCGCGCAGCTCTGAGAACCACCACAGAAGGTTTTGCTCCCTGCCCATCCCATGTCTGAGTCTGCAGCTCCCTGCTCCACGTTTGGCCGCGCTAATCCAGCACCAGCTCCCAATTCTCACCATTGCTCTGCGTTGCTTCATTTAGGAAAACAGAATAATTCATTTCTAACGTCTGGGATTCGGGAGCTTTCCACCCGCAGCCCACAGTATTTTCTCATTAACGTTACCCAGCTAAGCTAAAAACTGCCATTTCAAAAGTCATGCTTCCATCAAAGGCACATTACCAGCTGCCCAGGGACTCCAAAAGTTTACTGAAGCTTAAAGACATACCTCACAGCGCGCAGTAATGGGCCAAATTCCCTCTTCTTATACCTTCTGAAACCATCTTTTGTGCATTTTTTTTGTGCAAACCCTCAGCAGCAAAAGGTGTGGCACTGCTGCAGAGAGCTGGAAAAGCCAGGTGGTTCCTGGCCAGCCCCAGAGAGCCCAGCCTGGGGCCACCCCCAGCTGCATGGGATAGGGGGGAGCCCATCTAGAAGGGGAAAAAGACATCTGATGAATGCTAATTCTCAACCTGAGCTCAGACCAAGGCTCAGCTCCAGGACAGGAGCAGACTGGAGGGACACAGGTGCAGGAGGGGCTCAGCACTAGCTCAAGGACGCAGCTCTGAGCAGTGCAGCCTGCAGGAGCAGCGTGCCCTGGGAACAGCAGCTGATGCTGTGTGCATTGCGTGAGCCCTTTCCCTTTTCTTTGGCATCATGCTCCCCCATTTTCTCACATCCTCCACCATGGATCAGATCTTGCCCAGAGAAATATGGGTGCCCCATCCCTGGCGGTGCCCAAGGCCGGGTTCAAGGCAGCCTGACTTGGTGTGGGCAAGCAGCCCACAGCAGGGGGTTGGAAGTAGACAATCTTTAAGGCCCCTTCCAGCCTAAGCCATTCTCTTACCTTTCCCCCAGGCAGAGGGCTGTGCCTGCAGCACTGCTGCTCGGGCTGCGGAGGTGCCCATTTCCGCAGACTCAAGTCTGAAAATCCCTATGCCATGGCTGGAAGTCTATGGGATGTGCTTGGAGGGCTCTCGTACCTGTGCTTGTCACTGCCCTCACCTGGGAGACCAATGAGTGGTTGCTTTGTCCTCAGATCTGGGTGGCCACCACCACCAGGGATGGGGCGTGCGCTCACACAACTCAGGATCCTCTTAAAACAGAAACGTGGCTGAGATTGAAGCGTGAGCCCCGCAGCGGTGACGCTGAGCCCACAAAGTGTTCCAAGCACAATGGCAAGGGCAGGGCAGGCTGTCCCCAGGCGCATCCCCGTCCCCTGCAATGTGTGTGTGACGTGTGATCAGATCACAGCCATCGGTCCCATAACCCCAGTGAGCACTCACAGGAGAACTGCTCCCAGCCAGCACGGGGACGGCGCGCTGAGCCTGGTCTGCTCTGATTCAGCGTGTTCAGATCAGCGTAACAGCTCTCGGTGAGAGAAACCCGCTGTATCCTCAAGGCAAGTGTGTTTGGGCAAAGCAATAAGAGAGACTTTAAGAGGTTTGGAGGTTACAGTGGGAAATAGCAGTTATTCCCAATAAGCAGTGTTAAATGAAGTGCTGCTGACAGTAGCCTGAGGCAGGTTCAAGAGTTTCAAGATTTGCAACTAAGAGATTAACCAAAATAGATGTCTTATTACAGGCAAGTTTGTATCTAAATCATTTAAAGTGCCTTTAGACGCTGTAATGCTTTTCCTCCTAAGTGCTCGTAGTATATCTGCAGCGTCCCCCTGGCTCTGTGCATGGTAATGAAAGGGACCTTGATCCCAGTGAGTCCCTGTGCTGGGAGCGGGGCAGGTTGGGTTTGGCACAAGGGCATCCTCTGTCGGCCAGTGGTTTTGTGAGGGTTGCTAATGCACGTTGCAAAAGTGCGGTGTGAATGACAGCACCTCCGTGGGCTGCCTAAGGGTTGCCTTGTTCTCTCCCTTTTTTTATTTTCTTTCGTGGATTTCACCTGGCCCTGAGATCTCACCTGGCCCTGAGCATGCTCTGTGCTGCTGTTGCATTTATCAGGAGCTCTGTGACAGTGTTCTTGTTGCTCCTGGGGTCTTTGCAGCCTCCCATTAAAATACTTGCTTTCTGCAAATACAAGTATCTCAAGCTTACGACATCCAAATACCACGAAATTAGCTGTAAAATCAGGCATTTGAAAACCTTGCTTTATTGTTTTGGAGTGCTGGCACTGCCCTGCCGAGCTCCTGGGGTGCTGCTGGCAAAGCCTGGCCATGCATTGAATGGGAAGCCTCAGAGCTGTGAGCAATGGCAGAGCACTGGGGCTCTCCAGGGCACGCAGGCCGCAGTGGGGTCCAGGATCGTGCTGGGTGTTGCAGTGACCCCAAACACGTGGGGTGCTGGGTGCTGAGCAGAGCTGCCCGTTGGCTTTCTCCAAAGGGAGCCTCAAATGTTTGGGTCGTGATCCTCCTGGGGGGAGGGGCACTCTCTGACACGGTTCACGGAGCCGGCCTCTCGCTGCATTTTTGGCAAGAGGGACGTTGATGTAACACGAGGTTTTAAAGCTGGGAAATGTGGAACAGCTGCTCTGGTTGTAAGCAGGCCAGGAGCTGAGCGGAGGGCAGGGCCCGCGGGCGGTTCGGTTACAGGCGTTGGCAAACAGGAGGCTTGGCTTTTTTATCATTGGCATCAGGAGGATCTTCAGGAGCTTGGGATCCCCAGCACAGCCCAGGGAAATGGGTGGGCCCGAGCGGTGCCTGTGCCATGAGACCCCAAGGGTGGTGAGAAATGAAGGAGGGAGCACAGGAACTGCGTGTTTCACACTGGGGTCTATGGGAGATGAAACCTGTGGGCGTCTTTGCAAGGACTTTTAACTCTGGAGGAAGATGTAAGAAACCTGCAGTCCTCCCTGCTTGGGATGCAGCAGGCTTCATCCTTTTCATTAGATGAGTATTGAAATAATTTAACAGTGAATGTTCTCATTCTTCATAGAGCGATGGAGTTGTGTTTGTGGCTCTAATGCTCTCACAACCTCAATAATATCTTCTGTGAGTGCTTTTCTCAGGTTAATTATGCATTACGTTTACATAAGGCTTTTCCTTTTTTAATCAGATTTAAACCTGCTGCCTTCGGCAGTGCTGACACTCGGCTGCTGTCGGGGCTGAACCGCTCCAACCTTCCCACCCTGCCTGTTCTTTTGTCCTTTATTTGTCACCTTGCTTAATCAGCCGTCCTGAGACTTTTGGCTGTTTCTGTTTCTTTTAGATGCCTCCTTTCTCCTGGAGATGCCTCCTTTCTCTTACAGGTGTCCTCTTTACGTTTCTCCTGGTTTCCTCTTTGGTTTCCCAGCCGTCTCCATGGGGGTGGCCAAGCTGGAGTCTTCCTTCTCTTCAGACACCTTGAAGCCAAGGATTATTGTGAGATTGCACACACCTGCATTACCCAACTCACACCTTTCTTCAAGGCAAGCATTGTTTGCAAAGTAACTTGGCAGCCTTGTGTATTTTGGATTTAGGCATCCTGGTGTAGAAGCCAAAGCTAACAGATATTAATTAGCCAGAGGCCTGGGACTGTAATGAGGGCAGTCACTCACATAGGTTGGCGTTTTTATTTTAAACGCAAGTAATTAAAGGGGAAAAAAAAAAGTGTTGAAAAAGTCGGTATTGAAAGATGTACAAATAACATAAATAAGATACCTGGAGTGAGAGTCGGGAGGAGGAGAAGAGCCAGGTACTGCCCTGGTGCCCAGCTATGGGGGTTATTGCTGTAGCGAGAGGAAAGAAGAGTAGGTTTAGCACCACGGCAGAGGGAAGGACGGTGCGAGTTGGAAGAGCTTTGCCATTGACTTTGGAATTGCCGGGGGAAGCTGTGCCCGCGTGCCTGCAACAAGAGGAGGCGACGGGCACCCAGACCCGAGCACGTGGTGGAGGTGGGTGCAGAATGCAAATGAAAGCAACGCGCTGCGCTTTGCCGCCTTCACCTCTTTACGTAAGCCGAACATCGTAGCTCATCACGCGTGTGAGCAGCCTCCATCCGCAAACCCAAGCGGCAGAGTCCCCGCGGTGCCATCTGCTCTGAGCGCCTCCGGTGACCCCTCCCGTGCAGCCATTTCGGGGTGTGCAAAATCGATTTCGTATTCGCTCTCTGTGCCGAGAGAAGATGGCGGCACGGAGCTGTTCCCGCCGGGTCCCCGTGTCCCGGCGCTGCCACTCGCCCCGGTGCCTCCCGGTGAGCGAAGCCAACGAGCAGCGGGGGTAGGGTGGCCCCTCCTCGGGCACCAGGACCCCCGCCCCCTTCACGCGCTTTTTCTTTTAATTAATTAATACCGCATTCATCACCGCTTCATTCCCGTTTCCGTAGCACCCGGGTAGGGGGGCTGCTGGTGAAGCGGGCGCTGAGGTGCCCACATCTCCTCTCCGCAGAGCTCGGTGAGCTCCCAGCACAGTTCGGGACCGTTTCCTGCAGCCCCATAACAACCGGTTCCAAGCTGGTTTCCCACGTGCTGGTGCAGAACCTCTGCTGAGAAAACCTCCTCACGTCCCCACTGCGATCTGGGGGTCTCGGAGCAGGGGATGGACAGGCTGCAGCCCTCTGTGCTCACAGCTGCCTCTATGTGCAATGCAGGGATCTCCTCTCCTTTCTTTCTGCCCCTTAAACACAACCTTTAGGCACCTTTGCTGCCCTGCACCGTGGCTCTGATGGGGACGGTGGCCAAGGAGGTGGCCAGGGCAGCTGAGCAGCAGAGCTGGGGCAGATCAGCCAAGAAACCAGCACGTGTGAGCTACCCTAGTGCTTTTGGGAGCAAAATGGAGCACCAGGCAAATGTGGCTGAATATGTCCTATAGCACGCTGAACCAACACGTGTTATGGAGGACTGCCTGGAAAGGCAGCCGGTGCACTTGTCAGCGTGGCTCTGTGGTGTGCATTGGGCTGTGGAGACATCTCCTTATTTTTTAGGGAGTTTCCCCCCATTGCTGGACGGGGACCCATCTAAACCCCATCCACTGCACGCTACCATTGAGCTAAGACGGAGCCACTCCGACCCATGCCTGGGGAGGGCGGGAGGGAGGAAGAAAGGATGGGAACAAGAGCTGCAGACCCTCTGCTGGGGACCCCCATGGCGTGGGGTCCCCGCGGTGCCGCCGTGCCCTGCCCACTGCCAGCCAGCACCGCGGCATCGCCGCACCGCCAGCCCGACGCGCGCCCGGCCCGCGTGACTCGCATACGCAATGCAGCCATGCTTAACAAGCGTGAGTAATTACGCCAGGTGGAGGGCCGGGGCGTGGGGGGCGGTCAGGGTTGTCTGTGTTTTATGTGTTGATTTTAATTTTACTTTTTTTTTTTTTGCATTTTCTCTGCTGTTGTTTTGCGTTTTTTTGTTTGTTTTTTTTTTTTTTGCTTTTCTCCCCCCACCCTTCTCTCCCAACCCCAGCCCGCCCCGTTGAACCTTGGCCAGCTCCTTGGCGGTGGCTTCGGTTGAGGGCCGGGGACGCGGGGGTCAGTTGGCACAGCAACTGCTACTCGGGGACAAAAGGAGGCTTTCGCGGCGGCGGCAGCAGCTGCCAGCCCGCATAGCAAATCCACGCGGCTTGGCACCACTCCAGCTTCCTTGAGGGTTGCAGAGGGATGGTATGTTGGAGGGTAAGACTAGCTAATTAATCTTCCGGCAGGGAACAATGTAATATCAGACAATTACAAAGACAGAATGAAATTACTATAGTGGGAAGGCTGGCATACGAATTTCTCAAAGGATCCATCCCTCACCCGCTGCCGTGTTGCTTCATATGCGGGAAAAGCGTCGACTGTACATGCGCTTTTCTGTTGCGCTGTTGCATGAATTGAAGGATATGCTCGAGGAGGGGCGGGGGGGACCCGGGCTTGATCGCAGGAGCAAAAGGCAGAAAGAGTCGTTCCAGGCAGAAAGTTTCCCACCAACCTGTCCGCATGTTGCTGATGCCACAGTCTCTTGGGATTGAGTATTTTTCCCATTTTATTTCTGATTGCCCCATGGTGCCCAGTGGGGAGAGATCTGGGAGGAGAATCTGGCTGCTGTGCAGAGGGGGAGTCATTGCCGTCCTCCTTCCTGCATGGAGAAGCCCTCAAAGAGCTTTGGGAGCTGCTGAAAGTTATTGGGGAAACACACCTACCAGCTCAGTGGCGGTAATTGCCAATAATTAGCTGTAATCACTGCTACCTACAGTCGGGATGCTGTGATGAATAGAGCACTACAAGCTGCATGGTGTAGGCTCCCCGTCTGTTTATTTGCAGTGGGGAAAGAATTAGGGAAGTCTCATTTATCCTGGAGCACAGGAAAGTATCGGTGGGAGCTCAGCCTGCACAGTATTATTGCAGGAAACCACTCCTCCTCCTCCTTGCAGGGCACCCGGGCTGAGCTAATGACTCTCCTCCCTCTGCATCCCTCTCCCAGGATGAGGCTTAATGTGATGGGATCTCTGTGGCTGTCATTAAGAGCCAACGTGAGAGCAGGATCGTTCCAATTCTCTGCAGCATTTTGTATGGGGATGACTCTGAGCCTGGTTTGGAGCAGCTCCAGCTCTGTCTGTGCCCCCCCGAGGAACTTGGGTAGGTTTTGTTTGGTGCCTCCGTCCATTGGCTGGTGCAGGGCTGATGTGTAAGCAGTGCTGTGAGCCCCTCTTGCCCTTCTCAGCTGCTGTGCTGCTGCTTGGCTCTGAAGCTATTGCAAAGCTTGGGCTGAACAAGCTTTTATTTCCTTTAGGGCATCATTAATGCCATGTGCTGAGTTGGTAAACTGGGACCCCTTTCCCAAGCTATAGATGAGCAGGAGGTGGGCACTGCCCAGTCCATGTTCTGCACCCTGAAAGGCATCCTGGTGTGTGCCCATCAACGGGTTATTTTTGTTACAATCAACGGGTTATTTTATTATAATCAGTGGGTATTGATTATAACAAAACCACGTTTCAGCACACTGGATATTGATGGTAGAATCATAGAATCACTTAGGTTGGAAAAGACCACTGAGATCATCTAGTCCAACCATCAGCCCATCACCACCATAACTGGAAACTGAACTGGTAATCGGAAATGGTGATGCCGAGTTCCTATTGGGATTGCATGGGGGCTCTTCCTTGCCCTCCCCCATCCGTGCCCAGCTCTGCTTTTTGCTCCACGTACGTCCCAGTCCTGAGTAGAAGATGGTCTGAACCATGCCATAGTCAATGATTGACACCACCGATATTTCTGTAAATTAACGACTGCATCTTCTTGGCTTTGCTTCAAAGTTTTCACTTTATGAATTTTTTATGGAGTTTCTTTTACACAGAAAGCCTGTAGCACTGAAATTTTACATTTTAAAGCTATACAATCGATATTAAAAAGTAATAATAACAGCTTTCGCAAGAAGTTGTCTGAATGGCAGCCACCCAGTGTGGTCATGCTCTCTTGCCCGCTCGTGTTCATGCCATAGGGCACATCTGAACTCTTGTGCTAACAAAGGTCTATGACCCACAGCCGTGAGCCCTGCAGCAGTGGAAGCTCCTGCATAAAACAGGGTGCATCTCTCCTTGGGTCCTGCTGAGCCCCTCCAACTTGGAGTTAGGAAATTTAATTTGTAATAAATCTGCATTACAGTACAAGTAAATCTGCTTCAGTGGCTATAAAAATTAATTCCTTTATCCTAAACATTATTATATAGCTTTCAAAATGAATTGACTGTGGTTGGTACCCTAGTATGTGCCATTATTGGTAATTAGTGTAACAAAATATCATTGCTGTAATATTTCCTGTCTACCCCTCCCCCAGTTGGGAGCCATTTCCTATAAGAGCATCAGAATTGCAAATGCAAGGCTTGTATGCAAAGCGCTCGCTTTGATTCTTTCTGTGTGTGTTGGAGGGCGACCCGTTCCTTTCCAAGCTGTGGATTCTGGTTTTCCTGGGAGCTTTTCTTTCTGAAAAAGCTTTGGCACAGAGCACTGCTGGAGCCCAGTGCTGGAGGTCACTGCCCTCGTGCTCCCGGGGCTCTTCCAAGGTATGGACTTCACCAATGGATCTCTTCTTAACCATCCCAACTGATTTTTTCTTCCTGAAGTTTGAAGCCTTATCTTTTTCTGAAGCACGAAGGTTAGAAATTTGGTTCTTAGTGAATGAGAGCTGAGGTTCTCCTGTGATCTTCTCACTCTGGGATCCAGAACTTTCACATGAAGTACTCAATTCAGAAGTTGACATCTCTGGAACAAAAGCCCAAGACCAAAGAAATGGAGAGCCAAGGGGAATGGTTCTCATGCTATCCCCATTGTATGTGTTATTGTTTCTTAAGTTTTGATGACATGGCAGCTTCAGAAACCTGGATATATGCCCTTGACTTGGTCGCCCCATTTATTAGAGCTGAAAAATGCAGGAACACAGCAATAAAACTGAGTGGGAGATATCTTTGCCACCCTGGAAAACATTCAAGACTGAGCTACAGTAATAATAATAATATCAGTACAGTTCTTGGCCCAGATGTGGATGTTAAATTACCATTTGAAATTCCAGCGAGTCACAAAGGGAAGGGGCTGTGCCAGCTGAAGCCTTTGATTTGGTCCAAGCTGGCTTTGGTGGCTGAGCCTGGGGTTTTGTGTTTCGGTTTGCGCTGTACAAACGCAGTTAGCTTAAGCCTGAGGATACGAATTCACTCCAAGCTGTGCGTGCATATGGGAAAGCTCCATGTTGGAAGATGATACGGTGATGACTTCAGAGCTTTCTCCAGCCGTTTCTTTGTCACGTGATCCTGAAGTGATTCAAAACAGGATTTTGCTGGGGATTAACTGAAGCGGTGTGGGGTGTTTTTACATAAAAACCACGTGGCCATGTCAGGTAGGGCCCAGCAGTGCTGTGAGGCCACTGTCCCCATCTCTCCTGTAGGATGAGAACAGCGCTCGGTGTTTCCCTGTGGCCTCCCCAGTGATGGCTCCTAGCCGTGGTGAATATGGCTGGCCAGGAAAATGGGATATTTTCTGCTCGTCAGTTCCCTGATTGAAAGCTCCGTATCTCAAGAATTTGTCTGGAATTAAACATTTCGAAGCCCTGTGACAGGTTTTTTCCCATCCTCTTACTTTTGAGCAAAATGTGACTTTTCTGTGATGCCAATCATGTCTTTCTAGCTGGAAGTTTATTTTTTCTAAGCTGCCCGTTCTCATGTCACTGGCAGCAAATTTTGCTGAAGTCTTTGTGCATAGACTTCAAAACGCTCGGATTATTTCATCAAAGCAGAAAGTTGCTGTTTTTCTTCGTACGCGTATTTCTGCATTTCTTCTGGGCTCCTCTCCTCCCAACCCAAAGCTCTGCCTTGCCACCGCTGTGCTCATCACTCGGCTCTTTCAAAGGACCCATCATAGTTATTCAGCTTCCTCCTTGGGGTGAGCCTGGTTTGTCTTTTAATGAATGCTCTCGCTTTGCAGGAGAAAAATCACATCAACGAAAGCCATTGTAAGTCAACACAGTGAATGAGCTGGTACCAAAGCTGGGCAGGAGTTAGATCTGCTGTTTGCACGAAGAGCTCTGCAATGTTTGATTTCTCAAATGAAACCAGTCTCGGAGATCCAATAAAGCTGAAAAAGTATTTTGGGTCAAATTAAATATTTTATTTCAATAAAATCAAAGTATTTCCAACACATTTCTTTGTTCATTTAATATTTCATGAGATAAGCCTAGAATTAACCACAAAGTTGTTTCTCAGTGGGGAAAACATTGGAGGGTTTGTTTTTTTTTTTCATAAAAACATCTGATAAAAGTACTTTCTTTTTCCTTTTCCCAGTATAATTCGTTCCCACACTGAGAATTCCTATGCAAAGCTGTGTCACAGCCTGCTCACAGAGGTGGTGCCTCCCTGGCGCTGATCCCCCGGTGCTCCAGGGACAAAGATGAGCTCTTCCTGTGACACAGAGAATCATAGAATAAAATCATTGAATCACTGCGGTTGGAAAAGACTTGTGAGATCCCCAAGCCCAACCCACCATGCCCACTGACCACGTCCCTCAGTGCCACTCCTCCATGGTTCTTGAGCACCTCCAGGGATGGTGACTCCACCACTCCCTGTGCATCCTGTGCCAGTGCATCACCACTCTTTGGGAGAAGAAATTGTTCCAAATATCCAACATGAACCTCCCTTTCCCTACCAAGAGAAACAGGTCTATGTCATCTTTTCTTTTTCCCATGTTCTTACTGCAATAGTGCTGGATAAATAAATAAGACCAAGGCATGGTGATCGCTGCAGCACCTCCTAGCACACAGAGGATCTGTAGTTGCCCACGGCTCTTTGAGTCTTTCACTTCTCCTACTACTTTCTTACAGAACAATGGCCCACACAACAAGGAGCCCACCAGCTGCTCCAGTCTTCAGCTGTGCAAATGTATGCTTTCTTTACTCTTGGTGCTTACATTGAGAGCTGTCCTATGAACTGCAGGAGACAGCGAGGCAAGGTTTGGAGAATCGTGTCGGAATTTGTGAATGCTTTGGAGGGAAACCTCTAACCATGGGTTTATGTGTGCATCATTTGTTTGCTTGCCTTTTTAAAACAAGGATATTGTACTTTGTTATTACCATTATTACACAGGCTACTTCTAAAGCCACATTTGTTTGTGGCACAACTCCTGATCTCTTGTCCAGACCTCTGTTGTGGTAACTAAAAGGGTTGGCTGTTTGCAGCAATAGTAATCAGGCAATGCGGTGCAGGACTGATACAACACAGATCAATTCTCCTTAATGTGGGTCATTTATGCATGTGCTTGTCTGGCTGTATTTCTCCCCTGATGTCAAGCAGATGTGCTATTTATCTGTTTTCTTTGACCCTAAATCACTCCTTGTAGCAAGCTTCCACTTCCACCAGGAGGTTTGCAGAGGGAAACCAGCTTTGCTTAACCTCTCTGTTTCCACATTGTATTTTACTGGTCAGTGGTCAGATTGATCAGGCATTGGCACAGGCTGCCCGGGGAAGTAGTGGTGCTCAAGAAAAGGACAGATGTCACGTGGAGGGATGTGGTTAGTGGGCATAGTGGGATGGGTTGATGATTGGACTGGGAGATCTTAGCGGTCTTTCCAACCTTAATGATTCTATGGTTGTTGCACGGGCAAAGGTCATCCTGACTGAAATGGTTACGTGCCCTCGAGGTTTGGGTTTTTTTTTGCTGTTCTCCCTTGCTGGTTGCTAAAATGGATGCAGACCTCCCAGGGAAGCAGCATAGGCAGGAGCCAGTGCAGCTGCACCCATTGCACATCCAAGCACAATAGCAATGGGATATTCCCTGTGTTTTTGCTGATGCAGAGCTAGCACCGCTACCTCAGGCTGCAAGCAACGTTGCCTGAACGAGGGCAGGAGCAATGCAAACAATTTACTGCCCTGCTGCAAGGATGCCACAACGAGGCCCATAAACGACCACATAAAGGGAATCTGGGTGGGAGCTGGGAATACACTGACAAACACAATTCTGCCTTAATTTAATCGAACGGTCCATTCAGCAGAGAATATATTGTAAAGCGCTCTCAGGTTGGATGGCCTCCTATTGTGCCTGGCCTTTGAAGTGCTGATTAGCTGGGCTGGGAACACGCTGATAAAAAGTTAATTTCTATTTGCTGTTGCTTTGTAATTGGATGAACACGAAAGCAATTAAATATTAAAACATACAAACAAATAACGAAGTCACTGTAATTAGCCAAAGTTTGATCACTGTCATATTTATTTAGAAGAAGATGATACGTCTCAGCAGGTGACATTTTAAATACCCTTGGCTGCTTTGGTGTTGTCTTCAGAGAATGCTGAATAATGTACAGAGGATTTAATTAAACCCCATTGTAAATCAGCTGTGATGACAGGGAAGTGACAGCCACGTGTTGAAAAGAGAATTAGGCCACAGCAAGAGAGATTAATTAACTATTTTCTACAGAGTTCAACCTAGGTGGTGTGCCCTGACCTTGTCTGAGAAGGGGAACTTCCCTTTTCATTTGCTCCACTCGAGGTCGGAGGCTGTGCTGCACCCAGAGGTGTTGCAGCCCCTCCAAAATGTGGCTGTGCTGCCTTGTGAGAGGGAAACTGGAGCACACGGTCCCAGCTCCCAGCACCTCTGCTGCCCATCAGCACGATGGTACCAGGACAACAAGCCAAAACTAGCTGGGAACCTGCAGAACACCATGCAGGGAAGCACAGGAGCAAGGCTTCCCAAATAGGTGGGATGAGTTTGTAGGAATGGGAAGTGGAAGCAGAGATCGGGAAGCCAAGTCCCTTGGATTGGGGATCCAAGACCCCCTAGGACAAAGCTGGGAGATGGGGATTGGGATGTAATATAGGAAGCGTGGTATGGAGAAAAGCAGTGGCAAGGAGGGAATAGCCAACATGTGAGGTTAACAGGCAGCATTCACAGCTGAAAGTCATCCAGCCCATAATGATCCGTACTAATTTGGTCACTACAAAAGTCACTGTTTGTTGTAAGTGGAGGGGAGTTGCTTAGTGCTTATGTGAGGTGAGTGCTAATTGCTCCTAGAAGGAGGAACTGGGGTATATTGGGCTCTGTCTCATTTCCTGTTGAGAGAAGCTGTGTTTTGGGGAAGAGGAGGCTTGGAGGAGACCTCATTGCTCTCTGCAACTTCCTGAAGGAGGTTATGGTGAGGTGGGGGTCAGCCTCTGCTCCCAGGTTATGGTGATAGGATGAGAGGTGAGGGTCTGAAGTTGTGCTGGGGGAGGTTCAGGTTGGATGCTGGGAAAAATTTCTTCTCTGAAGGAGTGGTGATGTGTTGGCACAGGCTGCCCAGGGAGTGGTGGAGTCACTGACCCTGGGGCGTTCAGGAGCTGTGGAGATGTGGCACTGAGGGATGTGGTCAATACCCATGGTGGGGGTGGTCTGGGGTTGGGGGTCTTGGAGGTCTTCTCTAACATTAATGATTCCCCAATATGAGAAAGAAAATTTGTGGTTGGCATGGCCAGGAACACCTTCAGTCAATGAAGTTCTTCCACACAGGCTGCTGGGGGATAGGGCTTAACAGAGCATAAAACACAAATCTGAATGCTGTAGCAGTGCAGGGGGAAGCTGGGCTGGAGAACCTCAACTCAGCAAAATGCTTCCCAGCTCCTGCACCGGGTTTCACTTTGTGGTGGGTTGTAATTGAGCATCTTGCAGCCTCCAGCTGGGAGACAGAAACTTAAAACACATAAAGGTGCTGGGACTGGCATGATGCTTAGGTGTGGGGTGACTTGGCCTCACTGAGCATCCCATGCATCTCCTGCAGGACCATTGCTGAGTGCTGTGGACCCACAGTGAGGATCAGCAGAGCAGGATAGTGCTGTGGTCCCTCCTGCCCAGGTAAGTTGTGCTCACCTGGGATGGCAGCGCACAGCTCTTGCTGCTGGAGATGATGATTTACACATGTGACTTTGTACTTCAAAGCCTCGTTCTCCCCTTCTCTTACCAATGAAAACTGGGAGGGATTGTACACATTGCAGGAAAAAAAAAAATCATTTTATTCCCAGAGGTGCAAATTAATTGATTCAGCCCAGGAAAAAGACCTGGGCACTGTTACAGCCAGCTCCCTGCAGGCATCTCCTCAGTGCTCGGGTCTGATCAAAAATGCAAATAAGATCTGAAGAGGTGGAAGGGATGGAAAGTAATGAGGAAATGTAATATTGTCATTATGCAGACGAGCAGCACTGCTTTCTCTGAACACAAAAAAAGATTTCTGCACCTTGAAAGGGTCTTGCAGTTCTGCTGGGTGTGTAAATACGAATGGAAATAGTGACTGGGAGATGGAAAAACCTCTGCTAGGGCAGAATGAATGGCTGCACCAGCCCCAGAATAGGGGTTAAAGCTATGTCCCTATCAAAAAAGCTGCATCCCAAACTGAGCACCCCACCACGCTGAGCCCTTCTGGCTTCACTGTGCCCATCCCTCGGTCTCCCATCTGCACGAGAATAATTCCACCCTTCCTCGCAGGGCTGTTGTAAGGCAAATTAATGTTTGCAAACCACTCAGATACTACAATAATAAATGCTGGGAAAGCCCAGGAGAAAATTAATAGCTCATTATTTAGAGCAGGACTTCAATAGCATGCCATGCACAGGACATGGAGCTACGTGTTGAGTGATGAGGATAAAGAAAAAATATTGAATAGCTGCTCATTAGGAGAGCACTATCCATCTGGTGTGCGGAAGGGGCTTTTTCATGCAGAAAGTGGCCTGTGACCATTGTTAGGCAGCGTGTTCTGACGGATCTATGCAAGGGATGGGGCTAGGGTTGGGTGCACAGCCCAGATTTTGGCATTTTTCTACTTCCAAGTGCTTGACTGCAACCTGACTGCTCTTTTAACACTGGCGTTGGGTTTAATATATAGCAAAGAGATAAAAATGCCAGTAGATGGCACTCAAGAATATGAAGCATCATTTTCGGGTGCGTGAGAGCAATAAAATGTGTTGCTGTGTACCACAAATGGCTTCCTCTGCGCGGCTCCTTTCTGCCTTTTCCCGGCCTGTGTGCTCAATGAGCAGGGTGAGGATGCGAGGCACTTGTTAGGTGCTCTGCGCTCGTCCCCGATCTCAAATTTCTTTTTACCCTTTGGGTTTAAATTACTGAAGTCTAGAAATCCTGGGCTGTGCTCTCCTCAGCTGACCTCCCTCCCCCCCTCCTTTTTTTTTTTTTTATGCTTTGCTTACAGCTTGAATGAGATGAGAACTTAATTTGAAAGCTGAAGTTAATTGACCTAAATAAACTAAGAGCCTTCTGCTGGCTCTACGGGAGGAAAAAGCTGCGTAACCCTGACTCTCCTCAACCAGAATGGTTTTCACAGTGTGATTTCAAGCTGCTGTTGTTTACTAACAGCTTTTGTGGCATAGCACTGTTTCTGTTGTTCTGAAAGCAGAGAACGAGTGGGGCTGTGTCCCTACCCATGTCAGTGTGGCAGCTTAAAGTGCTTTTTGGCTGCACTGATGCCATTTGTCTAGACCAGCCTCCCTGGGCTAGGCTGGAGGATGCTCGACTCAAAATGATGCAGTAAGGGGAGATCACAAGCTTAGATCCAATGCACAGGGGTGTTTGGTTGTGACAAATAAGAACACTTTTCTCAGCCAAATCTCTCCTCTTAGGGTAATTTGTAGGAACTGGGGGAGGGAGGCGGTGTGGGAGCCCTCTGGCGGTGAGGATTCCTTGGTGTGTGTGTTAGGGAAGACATGCTGAGTTAAATACATGTATACATCTGTATATTATATATCCATGCATATGTGTGGACGTGTCTGGGAATAACCAATTCACCAGCGATTTTCTGCTTCCAAAGCCCTGGTGTGGTGCAATAGCATCAGGGGACAGAGCACTTGCCTTTCCTCGAGTGAAGCAGCAGGTGAAGAACTGCCAATGTACTTCTAAACCAGGCTGGAGGTGGCTTCCCTGGCATGCTAGCCCAGTGTTGACACCACATCATCAAAATCGGGTTGGAAGAGGCTGGCAGAGCAGCTCAGCAGGAGGAGGAGTCCCTCTGTGATGGGTGTGGAGGTGTTTTGCAGGGAAATCATAGAACGGCACTCGGCCTTGTTGAACCTCTGTAGATTCTTGTGTGCCCACTCTTCAAGTCTGTCCAGATCTCCCTGGATGGCATCCCTTCCTCCTGTTGTGTCAATGCACTGCTCAGCTTGGTGCCATCAGCAAACTGCTGAGGGTGCACTCGATCTCACTGTCTATGTCACTGATGAAGATGCTGAAGAGCAGTCCTCCCACAGGGGTGGCTGGGGAGCACAACTTGTGACACACCTCCACCTGGTCACAGAGCCACTGACCACAGCCCTCTGGCTGCAACCATCCAACCAATTCCTTATCCAGCAAATACTCTGGCCTTCAAATCCATATTTCTCCAGCTTAGAGATAAGGATGTGGTGCAAGACCATGCCAAAGGCCTTGTAAAATTCCAGGGAGACAACATCAGTTGCCCACCCTTTGTCATACTGATGTTGGAGCAAGGGGACATTGGGAACCATCAGAATGATCTCTGCTTCAGCTTTGCTTTTGGTGGGAAACACTCCTGCAGTAACTACTTCTACAAGAAGGGTAGGAAGGGAGCAGCTGGGCTGCAAGATGCTCAGCCCGGAGACTGGGGATGGCTTTCCTCAGTCACTGTCGCTCCTTTTTAGTGCTCCTAAAGACACTGGGAGAGAGCACTGACAGCAGAGTTGGCCTGAGATGTGCAGGTCAGCTTGTGACTTCATTCAGGTGGAGCTCTGGGCTGTTTTTCAGTTGTAGTCTTATGGGAGGACTTAATCTGAGCTCAAATTTGACTAATTACTGGTTACGTGAGTACAAGGGGGAATAACTGGGACTAAGGAAGGTGCCCTGCAGGAGGTGAAAGATGTGGTACAGTGTGATCTGGAGACATGACAGCAGCCTCAAGGTCCTTGCATCCTGCTGGGGCTCCCAAGAAGCACACGAACTGCCCCAAATCTTCCATGTCTATGAACATGGAAACCCCTTGGCTGTGGGGTACCAAGTCCCATGTGTGGATGCTGCTGAGCAGAGTGTTTCCTGGGCTGATGATGGTACCTCCATGAAAAGCAGAGGCAACATCCGCTTTGGGATGTTGTCATTTCTTCCATGTGTTATTGCAGTGAGTGAAATAAAAAGGAACAGAGCTAGGCAATGTCATCTGCTTGCATCAGAAGCTGGGCCAGGCCTCGTACCTGTTGCTGCAGGGACATCTCTCTGTGACAGTAATTGAAATAATTAAAGCCCACTGTAATGGAGGTAAAATCACTGGCCGGGGATTGTCACATCAGATAGCAGTGGAAAACAGATGTTCCCCACTACATTTGCTCTCTAAGTGGAAGTACAACAGATGCAAAACAGCATTAAAATGGTATCATGGCTGTAAATACAGCTTCTAATTACTGCACCAGGTAACGTCAATCGCAACATCCAGATTTCTCCCAAGGATGCTCTGCAAGCAGGTGGGATGCACAAAGTCCTTTAAAAGATGGGTTTGTTGGCTTTTGTTTTCTTTTCCTCCTGCTTTAATGCAACATATGCAAGCTTGCCCACTCAGAGAAGAGTGCCACAGCCTTTCTATCTGGGGTTTCTTTGCTAACATGGTGCTGAGAATTACAGCAAAGGGCTTTGGGGAGGGGGAGAAGTGAGTTGAGAAGGAATGGGAATAGCACGAGCAGGAAGAGAAAAGGGGAGCAGAAAGACTACAAGAGACCCATTGCCAGCCTCGTAACTTCCAAAGGGTCAGCTGAGGGCACCCCAGTGCTATTTTCTCTTTCCACCACTGGGATGCCTTCAGCTGACCATTTAGTGTTCTATGGAGCAAAGGGTCTTGGAATCCTCCTGGCTGTAGCGAGTTTGGAATTTCTGCTTGGTTCCACTACTGGAATGCAACAGGGTGTGAGTGCAGCCCGGGGGAAACAGGCGAGGCGTGGGGATGGGTTTGCAGTGTGCACGCACCACGAGAGCTGCAGCATGCAAACGGAGCCCTCCTGCTCCCCTCCTGATCAAATTAGGAGAGACCAACAGCAAGTGCATTAACTAATCAAACCCTGGTTTCAAATTAAGTACTGCAAGTTGCAATTCTTAATTCTACTGGTGGCAGCCATTTAAAAATAAAATTTTAAAAAGAATAGAGCCTCCTTTAGGTGAAATAATAATACAGATAAGTAGGTGCTGTTCCACCTCATCCTCCCCCATGGGCAAGGGACTAGGGGATGAGCCCTGAACTTGGGGGTGGTGGAGCAGCTGTGTGTCTCGCTGCTGCTTACATTGCATCCTGGCCTGGGGCAGCTTCTGTGGGTGCTCCTGGTGCCAGCAGGCACTTTCCCCCCGGCTGTGGGCAGCAGCCTCATGCACCTTCACAGCAGTTTCCCTGGCAACAGAGTCCTCCTGCCAGCAGGCTGCAATGTCAAAAAAATAAAGCAAGATGACACCGCAGCTCCTAAAAATAAATAAATAAAAAGGCAATCCACAATCCATTAGCCCTTATTTCCAGCTCCTGTGGTCTTTTTGTGGGATGTCTGGGCATCATTTTGTGCAGAGAGAAGCAGCAGGTGCTATACTGTAGAGACTCACCACTGTCGCACGCATGACAAAGGTGTCCATCTCATTGAGGGTTTTCTGGTGTCCTGGCCATCCCTATGGAGCTTCTATGCTGTCTGCAGTAGAGGCCGTGGACCTGAGACCTCACCCCATGGCTTCTGCTGAAGGCTTGTCCTGCTGTGGGGGGGTGCTAGCCGTGTGTTCCTTGGAGTTGCGTGGTCTTGTTTTGTGGTGGCTTAATGAGGAGCATCTCTCTAGAAGGTCTATGAACTGTGTGCTTTTATTTTTTGGTGTGAAGTTTACCCTAATTGCTGCCCATAGCAATAGGCTTAACTTGTTTTTGTCTTGTTCCTTTGTTTTCTTTTGGAGGCCGTGAGCTGATCTTGCTGGATGGATTCCTCATTCATCTTCCCACTTTGTCTCTACTTCTGCCTCAGTGCAGTACTTTTCTCCATGACTGCTGGTTCAATCTCCAGAGCTGACCATGTATTTCTCTCCCACTTTTTGGTAGTTCTCCCAACCATGAGAGTTCCTATGGTTTGTGAGAAGTAGCTCTGGAGATTGGATGTGGCTGCAAACAAAGAATTAAATCAATTAAAGGGGCTTACTCCTTTCAAAGAAAATGCAGCTCTTTTCTCTGAGTAATGACCCTTGCCTTCTATTTTGAGCAATGCATAGACAAGGCACAAGTGTCTTTTGGATCCATCTGATGGCCATCAGGAGGACTTCTCACCTGATTTAAAAACTCACCAACTAACCAAAACAAATAGGGAACATGTAGGGACTAGAAAGCTTAGGCAGCACAGCAGAAAGCTCTCGAGTGAAATCTGTTGCTCCTTGAAAGCTGAACACAGGTGCAGATGCTTGCAGAGATGTTTTTTACAGGTTAATCCCAGTGGTGTTGGGACTCCTGTTTCTCATGCCATGCTGTCTTTTTCTGTAAGTCTATGAAGTCTGTTAATACAAAGGCCTTTTATTCTTATGACTTTGACCAGCCCTGAACTCCTTTTTGGAGCTGCTTTGGGTAATTCCTGCAGGTTTTACAAGGTATCTTGTTCCTGTACCTTGTTCTCCAGTGAAGCAAGGCAAGACTTTCCTTATGTTCTAAGCAGTTCATTTAACTGCTGCTTTCCAGTGTACAGAACCTGGTTTCTTATTGCAATGAGGGTTTCCTCTGAGGCAGCTGGCCTCCCAAGCTCAGCATCGTGCATGAGCAAAAGTCATGGCTTCCTCTTCATGCACGGGGTGAAAGTGGAGACCTTCAGCTGCACGTGTTGAGACGTGCTGAGTAAACCACGCGCTTGTCAAACACGTTTCTCCTCTGAAACAGTTCTGCTTCTTCCAACTTTCAGATTAAGTTTGCTCAACGGGTAGAGTTGTGTTTGGGAACAGAGCTCCCAGTTTCATTTGCCACCGATGCCTCCATTTATATCTAATCTGTTTTATTAAGCCAGGAACTCGTAATAATGAGTACTTGGGCCCATGTTATTTGATATTCATGCTAACCCATTGGCATTGAATGTATTCACCTGCTCTTTTGATTACCATAAATATTTGATAACCTAGCTGTTGCTGGCTGTTGGAGAGGTCTTATCTCTGTTCTTGGGGGAATTTGTTCCTCTGGCTCAGGAATACCTCCCTAATGTGAAGAAGATAATTTCTATGGAGAGGCTTATGCTGTGTACAGGGCAGGTCTTGGGACTATAGAGTTACCAGGTAGGCACCGTTGTTTGTCTCTGTGCAAGACAAATATTTCTTAGAGGGCTAATCCACTGCTGCTGTCTTCATCTGCTTACGTGGAGGGCTCTGTTCCTCCCTTCCTTGGGGTCTGTTGGTGCTCACATGGGCTTAAAGATCTTGTTGCCCTCCTCAGTCAGGAAGGAAGGAAGAAAGGCATCCCTCCAGGGAAGGCGAGTGAACTAGATAGAAGGACAAAAATAAAGGGAAAGAGAAAATATGCAATAAAAAATTGGAGCTTCTCTCAGTGAGAGGGAAACAGAAAATGCTGGGGAGAAATTCCAAGTGGCGGTTTATTCTGCGTATGGAAAACCAAAACCACCTTCTTTGTATCACATGCTGCTCTCTCTGTTTTTCCACCAGCTCCATTAAAACCTCAGAAATATACAGGAGTCTATTAAAGGCTTCCAGGAGAAAGCCAAGTTTGGTCATTATCACTAAATGGCTCTTTTGTGGGCTATATTAAAAGAGTAACGCTCTCACTGCGGTTCTTAGAGGAAACATTCCCAAAGTGCAAAACCAAGCCTTACATCAGGACTAACATGCTGCTGAGGGGGGATTTCTGGCTCCTGCACAATGTTAACACCCCATTTCCAAGACTAGTTGTGCCCCAGACACTGAGAAGGCAGCATCTCTGGAGCCCTGTTTGGCTTTCTACTGATTGAGGTGACCCTAAAAGAATGTAGAGCACTGACTCTTTATGACTGAGGGGTTTTATGATGTTGTACAAGACCAGCTCCTCTGTCATGTTGCTTTTCAAGAAGATGAGGGAAGAAGATTTAGACAAAAGAGTGGGGCTTGTCCTGTGGGGTAGCAACACTGCCAGCTCTGTCTCTTGGAACTGAACAGCAGAGGCAGCCAAGGAAGAGATTTGCTGGGATCTGGTAGTTGATACTGTCATTTTTCTTGGTCTATTGCCAAACAGATACAGTCTGTGCTTGGGGAAAACAAGGGGATGAGTCAGTCTTCTCTGCTCAGGTTGTTATAGGCACGTCTTGCAGGCTCTGATCTGGGCTTTTCTTAGTGGATTTGAGTTGGTTCCAAGTTGTGCTGTTGCTTGTGGTAGGACAGCTCTATAGCCACAGGGTCTGGCCAAGTCCAGTCTTAGAGGCTTAGAAGACATGAGAAATTAAAATCTCCTCAGCCAACCTCTGGGAGAACTGCCCATCTGAGTCAAAGGCAGGCAATCTCCACTTTGAAGGCTTTTGCTCAGAAAATTGATTTAGAATTGATGATCAGTAGTAGAGGAACATCACACCTGTGTGGTTTGCACAACACTTGGCTTTTCTGCAAGGAGCACAGAGTCAAGGTGCACAAGGTGGTACACCTGCTGGCCCAGCTGTGGTTTGCAGCACTATGGCTCAGCTGGGATTGGGTTTGCAAGCAGAGGGAATGGCCTGGAGCTGCATCAGGGGAGGTTCAGCTTGGGTATCAGGAAGAAGTTCTTTCCCATAGGGTGGTGGGCATGGAGCAGCTCCCCAGTGGGCACAGCCTAGAGCTGCTGGAGCTCAGGGAGTGTTGGGACGCTGCTCTCAGCCATCAGGTTTGAGTGGTGGGTCTCTTCTGGGTCATCCCCCTGTGCTCTAGAGGGGTCAGTGCTCAATTTTGTGGAGGGGGACGATGCCCAAGCATGCACTGGCAGCTGTCGCAGCATCTTTGGTGTTGTAGCTGATTCTCGCTGAGATCGAAGTGCAATGCTTTTCTAATGCTGTATTATATTTTAATGGCAACCAGCTGGTGAGTGGTATAACCTGGACCCACGAGGGTGCTGACTGCCTGCATAACCCACACCTGTCTGCTCATCCTTGTGAGAAGCTCAATAAATAAATATCCTGGAAATGTGAGGAGCACGGGTAGGTCTGGGTGCACAGAGGTGTGTGCCCAGACTGCCTGGCTCTCCTGTTTGCAGGAGAGCTGCTCCATGGCAGAGAAATGAGGCAAACCTGAGGCTTGTTCCATGTGGAAATTTCCCAGTCTTTTTAATCTATTGCTCATAAAGATTTGATGAATGCATTGTGATCCAGAGAGCTGCTATTCTCTGGATCATGCAGTCAGCCCATGTAACGAGAACAAAGTTCCTGAGTGGCCAACCTGCCTAGAAAATGCACCCATTGCTTTCAAGAGTGCAGTGTGCCTGCTCTGGGCTTCCATTTTTCATATATACCATCATGGTTGCTTGAGGTTGGAGATGGGAAATTATCAGAACTGGAAACTGTATCTTGCATATCGAGTTGCAAATAGCAAATCCAATGGAGTTCCAAAAAAAAATTCTAAGCTTAGTTTCTGCTAAGAAGCAAGTTTGAATGCAAGTTGTTACCTGGTTGTTAATTACCTGGTGGTTTGTAATCAATTCTACCCTAGCAGGCATGAAAACAGCCAGTTCAGTGTCATAACTGAGAAAATACAAGCAGGAAAATGTCTCTGTACTCAGACAAAAGGATTCTCAGGCACTCACGTCCATAGCTAATTTCAATGCTAAACGTGAAAGATATTAAGATTTTCTAGATGTTTTACTCCTGTTTGGAAGCCTGTGCTGTTTAACTCTGTAACTACCTGTTTGTTATTTGGATGAATTAAACACGGCTGCACTCGTTAGCATTTACAAGAGCTTAGTAACACAATCAGGCACTAATGCATTCATTTTCTACTTGACTGCTCATTCATTGAGATGTTAGTACATAGGAAGAATATGATCAGGGTGACTGTGGGATGAACTAATCAATTCATAATGAATAATCCGAAAATACAGATGTCTGAGGGAGACTTCCTTTGCACTGAGTGAACTCAGCAGAACTGGAGCAGGGAAGCTGGAGGAGACCCCAGCAAAGCTCTCTATCTGGAACAGGGGTCCCCATTTCTGTTCCCTGTGGTGCTCCAGGGTCCTGGTTGCTCCACTCAGACACCACTGCTCTCCTGGGGCAGGTGTGAACCATCAGTGCTGTAAGACTGGATGTGTCGTGCATGTAGACATGCTAAGCTCAGACATCCCCTCCTCATTGAGACTTATTGATACTGCTGGGTTGTGCCTTCTTACACTTGAACAAAGAAGTGTTCCTCCTCTTTTCCTTTCAGGACCAATTTGGTTCCCCAAGACTAGAATGCCATCTGGATCACGCTGATTAGTGATGTGAGTGGAACCATTTCTGTTCATGTCCTAGGTTTCTTGAGTATGAGCAGGATCAAGGCTTCTGCCTTACAGGCAGCTCCCTCCCCCTAAAACTGGGAGTGATGCATAGAATCCGAGAATCATAGAATGGCTTGGGTTGGAAGGGACCTCAAGGGTCATCAGGTTCCAGCCCCTCTGCCACAGGCAGGGTTGCCAGCCCCTAGATCAAGTACTAGATCAGATTGCCCAGGACCCCATCCATCCTGGCCTTAAACTCCACTGAAGGGAACCTGATTTAGCAGGGGTTTGGACTTGATGATCTCCAGAGATCTCTTCCAGCCCCTGAGATTCTGTGACTGTGACCTCTCGAGATGGGGCATCCACAACTTCCCTGGGCAGCCAGTTCCTGCACCTCGCCACTCACTCAGTGAGAAACTTCACCTGACATCTAATCTAAATCCCCCCTCCTTTAGTTTAAAACCATTCCCCCTTGTCCTATCACTACCTACCCTTGTAAAAACTTGATTTCCCTCTTGTTTATCAACTCCCTTTAAATACTGGAAGGCCGCAGTGAGGTCTCCCCACAGCCTCCTCTTGTCCAGGCTGAACAAGCCCAGTTCCTTCAGCCTAACTTCACAGGAGAGGTGCTCCAGCCCAAATCTGTCAGCTCAGCCCTGGAGAAAGGATGTGGCAGACTGTCACCTTCTGCCTCTGTTTCAGAACAAAACAAGGTTCAGTCTGGGAAGGCGTCCCGTGATGTCCAGGAGCACTTCAGCGATCCCATCACATGCAATAATTCCTGCCTCTTTTGCTGTGAGCGATGGCGGGGTGATTAACTCCATAGAATCGTTAAGGTTGGAAATGACCACTGAGATCATCCAGTCCAGGGAGAGGGCAGAGAGATTTAGTAGGGGCAGGGGATGTTCAGCCCGAGCAGTGCGTGGCTGTGTGCTTCTCTCTGTGTGGGATTTTGCTTCTCCTTTCTTTCACCCCCTGGCGTTCTTTATTGTCTCTTGCAGGTAGATCACTCATTGCTATAAATTTTCTTATCTCCAGTGCTTTTCCAATTACGGATAACAACAGGAAAGCAGTCATTGGTTTCTAAAAGGTCATCAAGATATAGGGCCCGATTGGGAAGGGGATGACTTATGGAGTTAGCTTGTGTAAATCTGGGGAAGTTTTATGCACAAGTCAGGCACGAAATGTAAGTGAGATTCATAAAAGACAGAGATTTACGCTGGCTTCAGTTAGTAGGAATCAAAATGGTTATGAAAATTTCCTCTCTCTATGCCTGTGCACGCGAAGAATAAGATTCAATTGTATTTTTCAAGTGCCTCTGGTGCTGGGGAAGGGCCGTGCTGGATCGTGTACAGATGTCTGTCCAGGAGATGCAACGATTTGGTTGGTGCAGAGGTGTCTGGCAGCAAAAAAAGGTGTTGGGAGCTGCCACGAGCTCCTTAACCTTCTGACTAATGCACGAAGTCACTTCTGTCACAGCTGTCTGAACAATACATTTGCCAATTAAGTTAATTCAATCAAATCCCTTGTAGCCAGCAGAAAGGGCAGAGCAAATCCAGGTGAGGGAGAGAGAACAGAGCCCAACTTCTCCTCTCTGTCACACACAAGCAGAACAAAGGGCGTGTGTGTATAAATATTTATGAATAATTGTGGTGCGCAGCCACAGCGTAATTGATGACTCCAAAGCCGGTTCCGGAGCTGTGTCCTCCCAACCTGCACGAGTGGTGACTCCCAAGGTTTTCCCAAAATCTTGCAAAAAATAGCAATTCTTGGTTGGAATGCAGTATGTGAGGAGACACACTCCTCTCCCTTGACCAGTATCACCCCTCCAGGTGACCCAAGTTCTGCCAAGAGGAGGATGTGATCCCATCCAACAACAAGATGGGGCAATGGGGGGCTGCCCTATGGCTGATATGATGAGGATTACATTGTGCTTTGCCAGGTTTTGTTGTGTTATGTTGCAATCTGGCTTGCTGCCCATCTGCCTTGCCTCTGTAAATATATCCATAGCCTCCTGGAGCGGAGGGTCAAATCCATGGTCAAATCCAGGGGATCCCAGATTGTGTGGATTAGCTTCCTTACAACAAACCTTTGGTCACGGTTTAGCGGTCAGTATTGGTGGTAGGTGGATGGTTGGACTAGGTGATCTCAGAGGTCTTTTCCAACCACAGTCATTCCATGGTTATCCCACAGTATCTCAAGAGATTGTAAGAACGCTCGCAGCTGCAGCATCCCCTCTCCAGTATGGGGCTTGGGTAGAGTCTGGACCTGGTAACAGCTCTCTCCTCCAGAGAGGAGGAGGTAAGAGCAAAATTCCTATTATTAGATCTTTTTTTTTTTTTTCCATTAAGCTTTTTTTTTTTCCCCTTTTTTCCTTGCCCCATTGGCAGGACAAAGAAAGGCAACGGCATCGAAGCGCCGGTTTCCAGATTGACACCGCGTGAATACGGCCGCTCGTAATCACTGCCCGCGCGCATTTATCACTTCCACAGATTACAACGTGGGGAGCAGGTGTCTGACCTGCGATGACAACACCATGAAGTGGTGGTAGGGAGGAAGGAAATAGATAAGATGTCATTTTTCAGCACAATTTTTCTCTCTTTAATGCTCCCCTAGATTATGGGAAACAATCACGGGATGCGGAGCGCCGGTGTTTTATGGTGTCAGTAGGGTTTAAGGTTTTAGGTGCAAAAAAAAAAAAGTGATGTTGGATTCTCTATATTATGGAGTATTTATAGGACACACTAAGTTTCTTTAATTTATTTACTTGAGGCAAGAAAGATAAATGGGATTCTGTATCCAAGTGCTTTTATCCAGAGGAAATTAAAAGGAGTAGAGTCCTCTTGAACTTGGCCTCCACTTAGGGCAGAAAAATGACACAGAAATGACCCTCCTTAGATTAAAGACCTGCTCGTGCCTCGAAGGAGGTGGTAGAAATTAGGGTGCAAGAGGAAAATGTTTCCTCCTTTGGTATTTTCTTCTTCCCCTCAACTCTGTATTTTTCTTACTGAAAGCACCACAAGGAGAAAAAAACCAAAAAACTTTTCTGTGGTATCTTCTGCTCTTAAGTACTCCTCTTGTGACCTATGGATGCTGCTTCAAAGCTGACTTCAGTTTTTCATCGCTGAACATATTTTAAGACGGATGCTGAAAGCAGCTTTAACTTTCCCCATCTGCAGTTTGGAGTTTAAAACCTCATTTCTCATCTTAATAACAGTAATTCTGCTCTGAACTGCTTTGCTTGGCAAATGTCCTGTGCATTTAAACATCACAACATCACGGGGTCAATGAGTACAAACTGCCGGAACTCAGATCCAGTTGTTATATAGTGCATGGGTCAGAGCTTTGAGACCTCATTGGAGATCCAGTGTTGCAATTTGTGGGTGGAAAAAGAGGAGCTGAGGGGCGAGGGGGGTTTGCAGGGGATCACACACTGAATATGAAGGAGCTGCTCACCCCCACTGCTTCAGCTTCTCTGCTCTGCCTGCTGGTCAGTGCTTTCTTGGTTAAAGCAGCAGGCAAGCATGCAAAGATTTCTCTTCCAAATGATCTGAGCGTTGAAAAAACATGATGGCAGGTGGCAAGGGTTCCCCTCCCACCAAGATGTTGAGCAGGGTTGTCTCTCTGAAAGCTTTAGGAGCTGGCAGCAACTCCTGGGCTGATGAGCAAGAACTCGTGGGCAGGAAGAGCTGGGTGCCTTGTGCCTGGCTGCAGGAAGGGCTTGCTGGCTGTGCTGGGAAAATGACGGCCCTTGTGTTGTCTCCAGGTGCATGAGGCTTGGGAGAATTGTGGGCTTGCTGCTGCTGCTTCTGAGCATTAAGAGAACAGCTTCTGCAAGAAGTGATTTCCCCCCTCTCTGTTTGATTTGATTGACTGGTGCTATCTAAACTTAAGTAAGATTTGGAACCAGAGGCTGAACACCACATATGATGGGTCTTTATTTCTTGTTAGATGGAACCAAACTAGATTTTTTTTCTTCTCTGCAAATTTCCAAGCAGTGCACCTGTGGCGTATCTTGACTCTTGGCAGTCATAGGATCATTATGGTTGGAAAGACTACTGTCATCTAGTCCAGCCATCAAGCCCTTCGCCTCCATGCCACTAAATCGTGTCACTCAGTGTAACATCCACCCTTTTCTTGAACACCTCCAGGGACAGTGACTCCACCACCTCACTGGGCAACCTGTGCTAGTGCATCACTACTCTTTCTGAGAAGAAATCTTTCCTACTATCCCACCTGACCCTTCCCTGGTGCAACTCTTGGCCATTCCTTCTCATCCTGCTGTTGTTATCTGGGAGCAGAGGCCAGCCCCCACCTCACCACAACCTCTTTTCAGGGAGTTGTAGAGAGCAATAACGTCTCCCCTGAGCCTCCTCTTCTCCAGACTGAGCCATTCCAGTTCCCTCAACCACTGCCCATAGGACATGTGCTCCAGACCCTCCACCAGTCACAGTATCCAAAACCAATGCCAGCATCCCCAGTTTAGATCAAACCTCATCCTTGCCAGCCCTCCAGACATCCTTTATGAGCCAAGGAATGGCCTATGGGGAAAGCATTTTGCAGCTGAGAGAGGGAGGAGCAGTATCTCAGGGATGCAAGCCTTCCCTGAACAGAAGAAAAATCCAATGAACCCCTACAGCAAAGGAGGGGGTGGGAAGGGGAAAAAAGCCCTGGGCTGCACCGGTGTGCAGGGATTGCCTCTGTGTGCACCCATTTCTGTCTTGTGCAAGCAGGAGCACAGCGAGTGCATCAGCACAGCCCCTCTGGTCCTCGTTGTGGTGTGCTGCACCTCAGAGCCACCAGGTGATCTCTGAAGGGTCAGATCAGCCCCCAGAGCATACCTCCTTGTCACTGAAGGTCGAGCTGTCAGAAGTGACAAGGGGGAAGAAGAATTTAGAAGCACTCCTCTTGTCCTTGGTGGGGTGATCTTTGATAGAAATGCAATGTGAGGTTTTTCATATTGTTCTACCAGATCTAAATACAAACAAGGATAAAATTTTGGAAGTAGTGGCAATGATATCAAGGATTTTGCTCGTCTCTGTCTATACCAATCTTCTGGCTAGTAATCTGAACAGAAATAATAACTCAAAAGGGAGGATAATTGAATTAAACAGGCAACAAAACTGGAGGAATGAGACTTCTGATGAAGGAGAGTGGCTGGGGAAAAAGTAGAGGAGGTGGCGGGGAAAAGCAGCACATCTCTTTACATTGTCAATCTCTCAGGGCAAGGTTGCTGCAGACATAATGAGTGTCCTAGTGAATTATCTCCCACTTTTATTGTCTGTTGCTACCATGGAAAGATGGGGAGGTGGGGAAACTAACTTTCTATTTTTTTTTTATTTTTTTTTTTGAAATTTGGACAGACTTAAAGAAGTGGCATCAAATTTGAAGGGCACCCAATCAATCTGTTGTCCTAGCTGCATGAAATTGTATTTCCCTGCCACTTCATATCTTATTTGCAGCAGCTGGGCTGTAAGTCATTGGTGATAACATTCTTTATTATGCAGCCGTGTTTATGAACTGTGCCTGGAAAGAGATGATAGAAATATGCAGCAATATGCAAAGGGGGGGGTTGCTGGGGGAGGGGGAATAAATGCTAGTTGCTAGGGCAACCGTGGGGCTATTTTGGGCATCAAATTTTACAGATGATGAAAAGCATTTTCATGTGATGGTTGGTCTCTCCGGGAAGAGAAGGGGAGAGAGGGCACACAATAAACCAGGAAGATAATATTCAAGAAGGCAGTCATTTAATTTTTTCGTATATAAATACACTTATAGTTTCCGCCATCCTAAGAGCGCATTAAAACCAAAGGAGCTGGCAACTCCCAGCATAGGAGAATTGGGTTTGGAATAACCCAATAGGAAAAGGCACGCTGGTATTTTGGGAGGCTCTCCCAATGGAATGGCTCTCGGACTGTTTTCCTCAGGCAGAGGTCTCCAACCTGGAGCAGCTGAGGTGTTCCCACCACGCGTAAGGGATGGGCGGGCGCTGCTGCTTACTCTCTAGCTCCGTTGTGGCAGTGCTTCTCTTAATTAGGTTTGGCTGGAATTGTATAGGCTCTGAAGGAGAACCACCACAGCATCGCTGTTTGTTGTTTGAGTCACTCTTAAAATCCCTGGGACTCTGCATGCGTTGGGCGCGTTAAGCTGGGTAAGATGAGCAGCGACTGCTTTCAGCCTGAAACCTCTTTCAAACCCAACACAACGTGACTCTCTTATTGCTCTGAAGTTGTGTTTTTAATTAAGCAGTTATCAGCAGCGGTGAGATTCTTCTCGAATAATTAAATCAAGGTAGTTTAGTGGCTAATTGTGAAGCGAATTGCTGAGACCATAAGGCTGCTGTTGAGCCAGCCTGTTTTCTTTCAGAAAATTAATCCAAGTGATGTGTGTTGCTAAGAAAGCAGAGCACTCTGCTGGATAACGGGCACGCTTTGTATCTTAGAGCTGCATGTTTCTAATTCTGCCTCCCTGCCCTTCAGTTTGCTTCTCCACAAACACACTTTGCATGTTCTCTTTCACCTGTTGCCCTGCGTAGCTCCGTGTGGAAGGCTGCAAAGGCAGCCTGCAGCAAGCTGGTTACCAAACAACATCAGCACAGACCCGATGTGATGAGTTCCTGTGTGTGTGCATAGAAGAGGACTTTCTAGTTGGGATTTCCTGGCTTCTGGCCCAGGCAGCTCCGAGCCAGCCCTGTTCCTTGCATCCCAGCATCGATTCCAGTGGTTTTGTTGTTTGCGTGCCAGCCTGGGACGTAGATTGCTCACTTGGCTTGTAGTGATTCTCTTGCTGTTGTACATCTCAGATATAAAAAGCCAGTGGATATCTGCCGTTGTATTAAGTTGTATTTGCCAGGAAAGCAAGGGGAAATCCCATACGCAAACCCCGAGTGCGTGCAAGCATACGGCCCCATCTGTGACATCAGTGTCCATGCATATGCACATGCCCTATTGCTCAGCCTCACTGGAAGGTGTTTGGGTAGCTTTGGACGTCCCATTCATGACTCTTTGTTACGCTTCACAAGCCTGCAGCCTGCCATGGGGATGTTATTTCATGTTCTAGGTGGCAGTGTGAAACTCTGGCTTTTAGCACCATCCTGGCTCTCTGCTGGGAGAAACCACTGCTGGAGACAGTGCTGTTAGGGCAGTTTCAATTCATCAGTGTCTTTCCCAGAGCTTTCCTGCTGCTGCCTTTGGGATTTTCCTCCGAGCTTTGAGGATTTCCTATAGCACAAAGAGCTGAAGCCATCTGTGCTGTACCCTATGACAACCGATGGTACAGACACAGGAGTGAAACTTGAGAATAACACAAATTCAACTACTTTTTTTTTATTATTATTTCAGGTCATGGAGGCTTCTGGCTCTGAATTTAAAGCTGAAGACAATCAAGATCTTGGTGACAGGTCAGTATCTTAGATTTAATTTTTTTTTTTAGTGAACAACTAAATTGTACTGCTGAACACCGATTGTGTTGATGCCTTCTATGTGCCCTGCTTTGCAAAAACAAATCCTTGCATTGCTGAGATGCATTGCGGAAAAGGCACCAGACTGGGCCAATGTTTTTGACTTGGAACTCAGGTTCAGGATGGGCATGAGCTCTCCTTGAAACTCTTTGGTGCACGATATGGAGGCAGATCAAGGCGAGTTGGTTTGCGTGAGCCTGAGGGTGCAAGTCCCGCAGGAAATCCTGCACTCATCCAGGAGTGTGGCTGTTCCTGCTGCCTTTTAGTGAGGAACAAAGGAGAGGTGTTCTATGAAACCCAGTGTGGTCTGCAGACTCCTTCTGGAGTAGAGCAAGCATTCAAAAACAAACAAACTCCCCTTGCAAATATTTGTTTAAATGTTCCGCTTTTACAGTTTATATTCCATTTGCATGTGGGACGGGGAAAGATGCATTTTAATCCAAACAGTGGAAATGAGAACGAGAGAGAAACCGGCAGATAAAAATGTGTTTTCTATCAGCCCACTTCCAGATTTAGTTCTGTCTGCATGCATATGCACTGTTAATACATCTTGTGTGTGTGTGTGTTTGCCTATCTATATACGCACCTATGTGCATTTTGGTTAGAATTTCATGTTGCAGCCCCACAGCTACCAGCTCTCTGGTCCATGTGCCTGGTCACACCTTGGCACTGTTTTCAGTGGTTGGTGCCCAAACCATAAGGACTCCATCGAAGTTTGGCTTTGTTATTCGGATTAGATGAGAATTTGTGTTTGGTTTTTCTCCTTTACCTATCAAGGCCATCCTTAGGCAATAGCAGCATTGATAGAGCAGCTGGTATTCCCCAGAGCAACAAAGTGATTAAGAAGCAAGTGAGCCAACACCAGAAATACTTACTGAAGCAAGGACTGCCCCAGAGCTTGTGGTTTTGTGGTTTTTCTAATTATTATTTTTTGTTTGTTTTCTAAAAAGTTGCTCAGTGATGTCTGCTTTGCTCCAGATCTGCAGCCCCTCTGTAGCCAGCAGCCCACACTGGGGGGGTGATGTCCCCACCACTCCCTGCTCTTGCTGTCTGGGGTTAAGTCTTAGCTGTCAGTGCTGCAAACCAGAAGTCATGATTCTATGACCAATAGTGTGGTTTTGTCTATGGGAAGAGCTGAGGTGTGCCAGTGCCTTTAAATGACCGTTTCCTTAACGGCCTTGGAAAGAGAAGCTCTTGCATCTGTGTCCTGTGCATGTCAAACTCGGGCAGATCGGGGCCTGTAGGAAATCCTGGGGTTCCATGGGGGAAAAACACCAACCCCTCCTGCAGAACTCCCACCTCTGCTGCTGCTTTTGGGATGCGACCCTCTTCTAGTCTGCCAACCCCATTCCCCGAAGGGGTCCAGTGACCATGGGACATGGGAGCGATGCTCAGCACTCCCAGCTCAGCTTTGCCCACCGCTGGGCTCTGTCCCGCCCGCCTGAGCAGCCCTTCCCCTGCAGGCAATTCAGAATTTCCTCTCCGAGTCCGCCTCCCCTCTTCAGATGTGCCGTACAATGTCTCTCCACTGGATACCCACTGAATGCCTAATTTTTAACCACTCTGGCTGTCAGAACCACAAAAGCTGTTACTGGAGGTGTTTGCATAAAAGAGCTGCACTATAGGTATCTGAGAGCAGCTGGCGATGCTCTAGACAGTATCCAGCAGTGCTGAGCGAGGCAGGATGCCTTAGTCTCCCTGGCTTAATGGTTATGTGCATTTTCTTAATGTACCCTCCCCCTCAATTGCCTCTTAAATTAGCATTCAGGATGTGTCCAGCCTAGAAAGAAAAGAAGTTTGGAGGCTCTTCATTTCAGACGAGGCAAGGTTTGTGAAATTATTGAAAATAAATCGTGGCTGGGCTGGGCTCAGCACTGCAGGCTGGGCCATGGCTCTGGGATGAGGCAATGCCACAATGGTTTTGTGTGATCTGATGGGAGTCCCAGGCTATAGGTTAAGGAATATATCACAAATGAGCAGAAGTCACCTGGGAGAAGCACTGGGCAACAGAGCCCCAGCACCACGGTGCCTCACCTTGGTGGTTACCTCTGGTGTTAGCAGAGGCTTCGGGATGAGATGCGATAATGATGATAACAGTGAAAAACGCTGAAGGATGATTTGCCTTGGTGAGTACAGGAGCATGAGGAGGCAGGCCGTGTTTTCCTGTGGCTTACAGGGAACCAACCATGTACCTCAGTGTTACTGCTGGGCTCGTGGGGTGCTCCGAGGACAAATAACCGCTACCAAAGTTGATATAATCAAAGAATAAGAGAAGATTGGATGTTAGGAGTTGAGCTGTAGATTAAAGCAGCTCTGCTGAGCTCCTTGCACTTATGCTGGGTGTTTGCAAGTGCAACAGAGAGGGCTTGGCTCTGTTTTTCCAGCTGATGATTGGCTGGAAAATGGCATTTTCTGGTACGTAAGTAAAAGCGAGCGGGGTAACTTCGTCGTCAAAACACAGAATATTTTGTGTCAGAGTCTCTGTGTGTGCTGTAAACCAGACGGACCTGTTGTCCTCTTGCAAGCTTTAAATTACACAGGCAAATGTAATTACCCATTCTCTTTGTTATTAGTGTGCAGCTAGGAAGCTCCGAGCTATCGGCCCTTTCTTGGTATTTCAAAGCTTACTCACAAGATGCATCCTTGATATTGAACACAATGAGATGTCCTTTTTTTTTTTTTTTAAATTCAATTAAACATTTGCCTACTGTGACTCTTTATTCACTGCAAATTGTCTCTGTAAATAATCTTCATCAAAAGTCAGAACCAATCCCCATTAGTTGTTTAGATTAATTAATGAGTCCCCCTGGAGCCACCCAAATGAATTCAATTTAAACGTCAACAACTTGGCTATGGAGTTTCCCAGGTTGGCATTAAGACAATATTAAACCTGCAATAAGTCACATTTAAAATGTTAATTCAAAGAAGCTCTCCATTTAGAGCATTTAATTAAATCCTTAAATAAACTGCATGGGCTCAAAACCAGATGGTTCTGCATTTTCATTGCAGCAGAGAGCCTTGAAGTCATTGAGGGAAGTAATATTGGAGGCATGGTGAAGATAACCAGGATATATAGTGTAATAAAATCTAATCTTGTTTCCAGCAGGGAGATTCAGTGTATGTACACAACCTAGGCTAAAATTGTAAGTTAATTACATTAACCCCAGTGTACTCTGGTATCTGAGCAGCCAGAGATGAAATTAGTCTTTTTCCTATCATAAGATTCTTTTCAACTTCACTATATTAATTTTTAGCCAAATACTTACTCATAAGGAAAATTGAAGTTAATGTAACCAAAGACAAAGTAATGCAGTCTTAATATTCTGAGGGGATTACGGAGGGCTGTGAAAATACACTTTGCAAATGTCACTCACTTTGAATGGATTTGTGGTGGGAAGGTGGGGGGAAAAAGAATTATGGCTGTGATCCACACCGGGCTGGGGTTTAATAAAAGTCGTGATTTCAGAAACTGGGGCCTGAGGAAGAGAAATAAATAACGTGTCGGGACCTCTGCCTGGGTGAGATGTGGTGACTCATCTCTGCTCTGCAGAGCCGTGAGATCTGCGGTGAGGCAGTGGCACAGGTTGCCCAGAGAGGTGGAGGTGCCCCGTCCCTGCAGACAGCCAAGGTCAGGGCTGGGCTCTGAGTACTGATGGAGCTGTGGATGTCCCTGCTCTGTGCAGGGGGTGGCACCAGATGGCCTTGAGGGTCCCTTCCAACTCCAACCATCCTGTGATTCTATGCTGCTGATACTCTGGAAGATGATTTGGGTTAGGATGCTTCATTCTTCAGTATTGTTTTCTGTACTGTCAGTGGTTTGGTGGCAAGATGCTTTGCAGTCCCTGTCGTGCTTCCACCCTCTGAGCACCTGCCCCCTCCCGTGTGCTGTGGGGACCTCCTGCCCGGGGCTTCTCTCTACTTTGAGAAGGTCTTAACTCGAGAAATGAAAATCGCCACGAGAAAATTCAGTTTGCTCCTTCCCTGTGAGCTGTAAAACAACGGCTGTTGTTCACGTGACTGAGGGAGGGGAATGGCTTTTTCTTTTTTTTTCTTGTTAATAATCCAGAAAGTGCAATACGATTCCTCCGAAGTGTGGAATTCTTTCAGTTGGGTAATAAAGCAGATCAGGGAGGGTGGCTGCCGTGCTGCTGTTTGGTGTTTTTGGGGGGCAGAAGCCCATCCAGAGGGGGACTTGAGCAAAGTCAATGGCACGAACTTGGTGTGTTCGGTAGTGAAATAGCATAGAGCAGGTGATGCTGCTCTGCATCTGCTTGTACTGGGGCTGGGAGGACCCTCCAGAGCTGCATTTCCTTGGAGGGGCTCTGAGCTGCTCTTTGCCCTCCCTCCTCCCCCTGCCCCATCCCACGGTGCTGGGGGTTTCACCCTGTGCCCCCAGTCCCTTCCTGTTGTTGCAACTTCTGCACAGTGCTGCCAGGATGTGGTCACCTCCTTCCCGGGGCCTCGTGATGAGCCACTTGTGGTGTGCTGGGGGTGGGGGTGGTTACTGCTCTCTGCTTCTGTGTCTGGGAGGGATGAAGGAGCCTGGAGAGCTTCCTGCCCCATGCTTGGAGAGGCCCCAGCTGAAACACTCTGGAAATCCCCTTGAACGTGGCCCCCTGTGGAAAAGAACTCTGATTTAACCCAGAAGGGCAAATTCTAAGTCATTAAAATCTTCTCCAGCGAGGAAGACATCAGAAAACATGGGTGAATTTTCCCTGTTCTATTCTTTTACCTTCTCAGATGGTATTTATCAAAGGGCCACCTGGGAGCTGGCTGGTTGCTGCGCTGCAGGGTGCCTGGGTGGTCACACGAGCATCTCTGTGAGGAGCCCCTTGGAGCCTGCAGAATGGGAAGCTTTCCAGGGATCAGACTGGGATGTGACTGAGAAATCAGACTTTGTACTTTCTTAGGCGCTTCTAGTGGGGTAAGCTGCCCGTGGCTCCCCTTGCTCAGATGAAGACGCTGCTGTCTCCTCGTGCTGGTGCAGCTCCCAGCCCAGGTAACTCCCCATGGAGGACTTGCACTTTGTTGAGGCTTAGGCTGAGCATCGTGGTTAAACATGAGAAATGCATTCAGAGCAGTGTGAACATGCTGGCATCTTTATTAGTGTGAAGCAAAGAAGATGGGGAGGTGCTGCGAGAAGGGTCCCGAAGACCTCTCCTTTCTGTGGGGTAGGAGAACCCCTAAATGTAGGATGTGTTTGGTTGTAGGGAGCTGGACTTGGGGGCTGATTTGGTCACTAAGAATACTGCCCAATTTCATATTATTGATTAATGAGGACTCATTTGATAGCATTAGGCAGCTCTTTACTTATTAAAGGTGAAAGCTCGCTGCCTCTAGCACTGATGTGCACCCTTCCCTGCTCACTGTGTGCCAGGCTCTGCAATGTCGTACCCTACATCCCATGGCTGGTGCCATGGCTGGTGATGGGCTGAGTTAGCTGATGCTGTGAGGGTGCAAAACCAAGAGGAGAAAAACAACAAGCCCAGAAGGCTCCTTCCTTCACCCAGTAAGCTGTTTCCCTGGCAACACTGAGTTCTCACAGTGCAACAGCTCTGGGATCACCCTTCCCAGAGATACCCCTGTGAGCTGCTCTGCTTGCATGGGCTGCCCGGTGTGGGGACGTCTGGCATCACACAGAACTGGGCTGGGAAGCAGAGAGAGGAGGAACATCAGTGTGGCTGTTATGGATATTTTTAGTTCCTGTTTTTTCCCATCTTCTGAGCCCATCTCTGCCCGGTTTCCTCCTCAACAAATCTGGCATGTTGAGCTCCCTCTCCTCCAGGTTTCTGCCTCCCCATCCCCACTGTGGGGTGTTGGTGTGAACGCGTGGCGGGCTGTTGTGCCAGCACGCTGGAAGAGGCACTACGAACGCCACTCACTGTGCTGGCTGAGCTCCTACAGAACTGGCAGGCTCTTCATTTCCTAACACCATTTTTAAGTGCCAGAGCAGTACGAAAGCTCCCCCAGCCATGCAAGTCCCAACAGCAAGGTTCTGACTAGTGAGTTACTGTGCGTTTAGCTGTGCATTTTCCAGCTCTGCTTGACCCATGCATGCATCAACCCCTTCCCTGGGTGTTACCCACAGAGCCATCACAGCCTTTGGGAGGTTTCGGAGCTGCACCTAGCTGGTATTTACCTGCAATTTTCTCTGTTTGACTCCAGCAATCATGTTTGTCCCTGTGCTATAAGAAGTGCTAGGGCAGGTTATATTTAAAGCCTCTTTTATTTCTCCAGGGCAAGGATTTAAGAGTGTCTTAAATAGCTCAGGGCAGAGGGGGGCTTTCTCACCTCTCGGTGGCCACAATAGTTCCCATTATTTGGGAGTGTTCTTAAAGTCTTCCCAGCTGTTGGTAATTCGTACATCGAATTTGGTTTTTGAGCTTTAATGGTACAATAGGAACAATGACGTGCACACAACTTGGTACCCAAGCTAGATGGACACCTAACTCGATGGATTTGCTCTGTCCCACTCTGACCTGAGAGCAGTGTTTTAGGATGAACAGGTTTTTCAGTGCAGCCATGGCTGAATGAAGGGCAGGGGCACTTGCCAAGTGAGTTCAGTCACCGCATTCAGTCTCTACTTCTGGCCACACAACTTCCCATCCCCTGCATTCCAGCGCAGTTCCCGGGTTGGCTCTTCTTTTTCCTTAAAAGTAGAGCTCTCTGGTGGAGATAATTAAGGATTGCTACAGGTCTGTAATAGCTGCATACGATGTTTTTCACGCAGGTCACCACTAATTTCCAACAGAGTGGGTCTTGCCCACTGCAGCCCCATGGTGTCTACACTAATAGGAGGAGGGAGGATTTTCTGACAGGGCTCTGCTGGCTCAGCTCTTCTCTTGGGGAAGTCAATGACAAACCTCAGCTTGCCTCCAAGGGTCACAATGAGCTGCTATTGTGTGCAGCTGAAAATCCCACCCGCAGTGGTGACACTGGGATGCTTTGCAGATGTGTTGTGTCTGTTGCCTAAACAAAGCCCGGTCTGAAGTATTGATAGGAAATAAATATTTTAGCAAAGGCATTTTGGTTGCTTTGATGATGACACTTCTTCCCATCCCAGCTGCATCCCTCTAAAGCGATGTAGGAACGAAATGGTGGAGGGATATATATGTCTATTTTTCCCCAAGTAGTTCTTGGAGGGTTTGCATGGTGCAGTTCTGCTCATCCCACTCCAAAAGGTTCTGCAGCACATGGAGCTGCAGGGTGTCCAAAGGCAAAGAGGAAACTGGAAAGACCATTTTTTGGGGAATAGCTTTGTGTCTGTGGGGTTTTGAGGTTTGTTTTGTTGCGGCTTTTTGGATCGCCTTATATTCTCCATGCTTAGTTTCAAATGAGCAATAAAGCCAAGACTCTCCTCACCTGTGGTCATTAAATGTCTTGCGGCGTTGTTCGTAAGACTGGGGGATCTTGGTGAAATCCCACCTCAATTAATTATATGCTGCTTCCCCAAAGTTCTGCTGGCAGTTGCAGCACTTTCCCCTCCTTTCTCTGTTGTCAATTAGAATACCAGCTTGTTAGCTGTTTTATGATCTGTTTCCTTTTTATAGAGGCTCAGAGATGCATCTGTAGTGCTGGAAGAAACACGCAGTAAATAGTTTGCATACTGCAACTTCGTGCTTAAGAAAGACTTGAGGAGATCTGCGGGTGCGAATTTGCTTGCGTGCCGCTTTCCCCTCAGCGAGGGCAAATGCAGCAAGTGTGTCAGAGCTATCGAGCACAGAGCACCTGGCTCCACCTGTGGCAATTTCTGCCTAATACCCAGCCTACACCCCTCCTGGTGCAGTGTGCACTGGGTATTGCTGCTCCAAACGGGACCGACCCGCTCTCATTGGGCTCCTGGTGCCGACCCGCTCATCCCAGTGCCACTGGGAACACTGGGACACTTGGTGACATGGTTGTGGCTTGTCAAACACAGCTCAGTTCTGGTAGCTTCTCCCACCTTTGACTAATTGCTGACCTGACATCTTTCTGATAGTGACCTTGTTTCAGCGAGTAATTCAAGTATCTTTCAGTGTCAGAAATAATAAGTGCCACAGTGAGATGAACAAGCAGAGCTTAAGTTGAGCACAGATTAATGGGGTTTTAATATTCCTAATTTAATCACTCCTTTCTGTCTGAATGTGTGCAACATGATGTAGCAGCTAATTATTTTTTTAACCATGATGAGGATCTTTCCTAATCATTTTTATATTTAACATGAATGAAGGGAGGGCAGTGATTAATGAGGGAATAAATCTCACGAAACAGAAGCAAGCACATGATCAGTTAAAAATACAGCTGTCTGTTTTTTTTTTCTTTCCCCTTCCTCTCCCTGCACAGCAAATACTTCACCAGCTGCACCTTCTCAGCCCAATAGCTGTCCACAGCCCTTTGCCCATCCCTGCGTGGCTCTGCTGGCATCCCTGTGCGTGAACATCTCTGGTGAATGCAGTGTTATTTTTCTTTTGTAAAGAAAAAAAAATGCCCCACTAGATCCGTTAATGGTTGGATAAGATGTCTTTTCAAATATTTGTTCCTGACAGGGTGTTTGGAATTGCAGATGAGAAGCAAACCAGCTCTCAGCATCTGTCTGTTGCTACTGTACGTTTCCATTGTGCAGAGCAGAGACAAAGCCAGGCAATTCAGAGCTGAAGTGGATACTCTTGAGAGGTTTTTCCCCCTCTTCCCTCCAGTTTCCCACGTTGAGCTGCTTCTCCTCTCTCTCTAACCTCTATTTTTTCTTCTCTTTCCCAGCCCCCATGGTTTTAGGAGCCTGTCCTCTGCCTGCAGTTCCTCCCTTCTCCCCCCTGCCAGCCCCTTTGTGCAAACTGATAGTTCATTTTAGGGTTTCTCCTGAGCTCTCAGGCTGTAGGGCAACTCAGGCTGAAGGTTATGATGACCAGAGAGGTGGTATGGGGCTGTTTCCCCACCATCTAAAATGCAGCGCAGTGATTTGTCATCAGTGTCACCCGATGGCTCGAGCCAATGTTCGTGGTGAGTGCTCGTGGCTCTGTCAGTACAGCACTGCTGTGTGTGTTGGTTGCCTTGGGAAGGGTTCATTGAGCAGATGCTGAGCTGAAGTCCTTGCTGCAAACCCAGCGTCCTGCAGATGGTCTGGGGTTTGCTCACAGAAAGCTCTAACTGGGAACCAAACGTGCCCTTCCATTAACTGTGGCCATGGACAATCTGTTTTGTTTTTCATTTCGGTAGGGAGTTTCCGTACGTGGAAGTGATGCGATGGGTACTTGGCAGCGTGGGGTCACTTCAATGTGTCTCTCCTCCTCAGCTAACGAGCAGAATTTTAATAACTGCTCGAGACGAGCGGTGCCCGAGCATTGCTGGCAGCTGCCCCCTAACCTCGACACCTCCGCAGAAAGTGAAATTGATCTAATTGGCTAAAAAAGAAAAATAGGCTGAAATACAGCTTCTATTGCTTAACACCTTGTCATTGCCTGCTTGTTGGGTAAGGAGCAGCAAGCTCAGGGGTCAGCATCCCAGCCACTGGTGACATGCCAATGGCTCAGTGGGCATTTGGGATCTGAGATCCCAGCTCTGTGCAAGCAGGTAGGGTCCCAAAGAGCTGAGGGCCACTCAACTCAAGAGCATGACTGTTTCCAAACCGTTCTTTTTTGCATGAGGTTTCCTCATCCACTTCCCATAGCATTGCAAATAGCAAAGGTGTGATTGCATTTGTTGTCCAAACTGTCTTTCCTGGAGGGCAAGCTCTGCTTTGGCCTTGATTCCATTGTGTACTTTTAATGCCAAAGAAAAGGCAATGCTTAAGTATTCCTTACAGAATTGTGTTTTATATGGTCAGCGTCCCCCTTCTAATTACTGAATGTCATCTCTTTTCTCCCGAACTCCCAGCTCTCTTGCAGCACAATGCTCATACTCCTGAAGCTTCCCCACGTCCATGTAATAAATAAATAATCACACTTATTCTGCTGTCAAAGCCGAAAGCATGTACAGCTGTTTGCCACAAGATACACTGGGACTGCAAGGTACAACATTTCTTAATTAGACTGACCTGAGGTTGTTGAGGGTTTTTTTTTCTTTTTCTTTTTTTAAACCAGCTTCATTAACTCAGGAACTTAATTGCAAATGACTAGACAAGCTCTACTCTTGGTTACTGGGAGAGGTTAGAGCGTTTGTCACTGGGGATTTGATCCAGGGAGACATTTTGCAGCTTGATTTTTGTGAAGAAGGCTTTAGGTGTGCTCAGAGCATCTTAATGCCGGGCTCAGAATTAGCAAAGTAATTAGAGCTTCAAAGCATTGATGGAGCTGAGCCAGAGCCTGGCCAACCTTTTTGATCTTACAAGCCATGCAGCAGAATCTCCCTAACGTTGGGAGAAATGGGACATGGAGGGGGGGGGGAGATCTGGAAGCAGAGCTGGGGGTGATGGGTTTTAAAAAACTAAAAGCTGTATGGCTGAGAAGATCCCTGTAGGAGATGTGGGAGTGCCGGATGAGGCCAGGCATGGCCATCCCCAGGTGTCCCAGTGTCCCTGTCCTGAGGTGCGGACGGGACCTACCTGCTCTCATCCAGGTCCCTGGTGCACCATCCCCGGACACCTCAGGAGAAGATGTGATTTGGAAACAGGTCACAGAGAGGAGATGGGAGGGCTCAGAGAATCACTGTGGGAGGTTTTTGTGTTCCTACTCAGTGTAAGCAGACAAGGCAGACAGGGACCTGGTTTTGAGGAGCATCGGGAATCTGAGAGTTTTGAAGGAGTTGTGTTGACCAACAATCTGGTCTTCATGTGTTCTGTACCTAATATGGATATAGGATTGATTAAAAGACCTGGATATTCTATGTAAGGTTTTTCCCTGCTCTATTTTATCAGCAAGGAGCGAGATATTGATGTCTGACATCACCACTTCTTCCTCTCTCATGCTGCCTTTGGTATTTGCGTGTGCAAGCAGGGACGGTGTCAGCTGGTGGGGCTCTGTGCTGCTCTGCGCTTGTACAATGAGGCAGTGGTTGTGGTTGGACACTTTGCAGCTCATCACTTGGAAAAGTGCGCTGAGAACAACGTGGGGAATGATGCAAAGCACCAGTGTCCTCTGCCCTGCCCAGCTCTGTGGGACTTGCTTGGCTCAGAGCAAAGCCAGGCTTTGCTGGGGCACCTGTGAGACAGCGCGATGTGGTGGTGACATGGGACATGGCCACTCCTGCTGTGCCCTGCCCTGAGCAGAGCAGCACTGCCGAGGTGCAGGATGCTGTGGTTTTGTTCAGGCAGTCGTAGTGCAGCCAAGTCTTTCATCTCCCAGCACAAGCTGTAGGCAAATTCTAATTTCTGCAAACTGGCGTGGTACCTGTGCAATCTGTGGAGGGGCGAGAAGCTCTGTGACCCTGTTCCTTCCCTACCTCGGTCTTTCAGCCCTCTGGACTGTGAGAACTCCCAGTAATTCCCATCTCTTATTAGTCTGTGCAAGGAAAGAGGGCTTCGAGCTGCCTGTGTGACACCCGAGTTCCGCTGCACAACAAATCTACTCGAAAGCCTTTGTCGTATATAACCCACTTGAAACGAGAGCATTCAGGTAAGGAAATGAAGGGCTGCAGGGCTCAGCTGTGCAAGATGGAAATAATTAGGGCATGTTTATCACATGCTCAGACCTACAGAGGTGAAAAGCAAGAGACTGGTTCAGAGGGAGCTGTGTGGGCAGGGAAGGACCTGACACAAGAGTGAATTAAACCACTCCGAAAGGTTCGTGTTATTTGGGTAAAGCCCCCTCCCTCCTTGTCCCTGTTCTAATGGAGGCGATCTCTGCCTCGCTGCCCTTTCTTTTCAAGGTCTCAGGACCTGTTGTTTTCAAAAGGTTAAAGCCTGCGAGCTACTGAGGGATGGGGACACTGTTAAAAGGCACTGGGTAGAAAACGTTTGAAGATTTCTAGCAGATTCAAGTTGGCGAACATAAAAGGGAGGGGAAAAACCTTCAAAATGTGAAATAAGCCGCTGGTCTCGTAGCTTTAAAAAATCTATTTTTTTAACATAGATGAGCTCTGGTTCAGAGGCTCCTATTTCTGCTCAGGTTTAGTGTTTTCCCATAGACCTTCTCTCCGTGCTGCGGAGCTGTGTGCACAGGTGACTGCAGCTGGGGTGAAGCTGTGCTGCAGGGCTGCGGTTTCCCCTGGCACTGCCCTGCCCTGAGCTGGTTGACGGCACCATGGGGCGAGGAAGGATGAGTGCTGCATGCATCCTCCCCTTCCTTCTCCCACTTGAAGGGCATGGAGTTCGCAGACTTTTTTGCAAGCCCTGAATTTAAGCGCTTGGCACATCCTTTGCTTGCTCCGTGCTATTTGTTCTTGAGCCTCTTGTTCTTGCCAGGCTTGAAACCTGGCTCCACAGACACAATCAGAGCAAATGAGCCCTCAGGGTGTGCAGAGCTGGTCCAGGGGCAGAACCTGGGAGACAACGCTTTTTTCCAGGCTTTGCTGCAAATATCCTAAAGAGTTTGAGATCTTTTCTCTCTCTTTGCCTTTTTCTCTTAGGACTTCATGTTCTCTTTGCTGTCCTTCTGTCATCTCTTTGTGCTCCATGTTGGTCCCAGTTTCTGTGAGGTTTGCAGGAGGGGCTGCCCATGGGATGAGGGCAGTGTGGGGCTGCAGCCGCCTCCCCACGTGGCCACATTGTGCAAAAAGCTCAGAACCGCTGCTGGGAGTTTGGGAGCGCGGTTACCCCGTCTGCAGATAATGGTGACAAGGATGACAGGAAGGAATTTTTATTTCAAGGCTCATGCCCTGCTTCTGGGGCCTTCTCCTGCATCTCCTCCCAGGAGACATGGATTGCAGTGCACAGCTCGGGGGCTCTGCAGCCTCCCCTGCCATAAAAACCCAAGTGGGTGTCTCTCCATTTGCACAGCTCACCTTTATTTTTGGCCAGAAAGCTAATCTGCTTAATCCCACCACATCCTCCATGAGACGCAGCTTCCTACATCAGTTCTGTGCCCCTGAGGGTAAAGAATTATTCAAGGCATCAAGCCTGACCTGGATTTTGTGTGATGTGATCGCATCCAGAGCATGGAAATCCGTGCGATCAAATGGCAAATCTCTGAGCCTTGGCAGATATGCCTCCTGCTCTGCACAAGCACGTTGCCATGGCTACGTCTCGGTGCGAGCATCTCTTCATATCCCAGAGCCATTGCTGCTGCCAGGGTCGCTGCCTGCATGTGGGCAGCCCCGGGCTGCAGCCCTGCATGGCAGCGGGCAGCCAGAGAGCTGCTCAGTAGGGAGCTGCTGCCAAAGGTGCCTTAAATAGAAAAATAGAAGGGGGAAAAGAAGAAATGAACATGATAATAGCTGTGGCTTGTGTTCCCCCCCCCCCCAAAATGCCTGCTCTGTTTACAGGCTGTAAAGCAGAAAGAAAGAATCATGGGATCGTTTGAGTTGGAAGGGATCCTTAAAGGCCACCCGGTCCAACTCCCTGCAATGAGCAGGGGCACCCACAGCTCCTGTGGGTGCTGAGAGCCCCGTCCAGCCCGACCCTCAGAAGAGCGTTCCCAAAGCAGTAAGGTGTGTCTGGGGAGATGCACCAACCAGGGTGCCCAAGCTCACTACCTGCCCTCAATGAGGCCATAAGCCCTATAATGTGGGGTGAAATCTCAGCATGGCATAGTTGGGAATGGCAACAGCCCTGGTGCTGGGCTGGGAGGAGGGGATGGGGCTGCCACTGCTCTGCAAGAGGACAAAGCTCTGCTTTAAAACTTCCTCATGGGATGCTTACAGCATCCGATGGGTCCCCATTTTGTTCTAGGGCTCATCTTTTTTCCAGTCATTCCCACTGAACATGGGTTATCTTGGGGAGAGTGACTGAGAATGAGCCCAATCACTGCACTGGGCTATCTCCCAGGAACGTAAGGAGTTTGCCATCTCTTGGTGTGCCCAGTGCAACCTCAATCCTTCGGTGTTATCTGGTGCTCAGGGTTAGCACATCCTGGATACGTGGTCCTATTCTCATGCTCACTGATCAGTTTGGAAGGGAGGGTTTTGCCAGAAGGTCAAATGTTAAATGGGCTCAGCTGCCTGGTCCTGTGCCACACGTACCTCACCCGTGCTGTTCCTAAATAAAGCACAAGAAACACAGCAGTGTGATTAGGGAGGAATCTGTTTGCTTTCCTCACAGATTTCTGGAGTTTCTCCTAAAGGGAGATTAGGAGTATGTGTATTTTTTTCCTCTTTTAATGGCATATTCTAACATGAAACTGCAATACAGGTGCTTAGTAAAGTGGCCTTCTGCTGCCAGAGACACTGTGTGTGATAGAAACCCCAGAAAATCCCCTGAGCCACAATGTGGGAATCCAATTCTTTTCAGCAGATGAGACTGTAAACACATTTCCTTGGATTTGCAAGAACCATAGCAGGAGTTTCAATCATTTGAATAAAGCAAAGGAATATCTGATGGGGAATATTCCTGCTTTGCATATTCAAAACTTGCAGCCTTATTCTTAGGCAGCATCTATTCAAAGGGATGCACCGTAAAGAGGTAAAAAATATATATATATTGCCTGGGGGATTTAGGCAAAGATCTTCCAAAATTAGCACAGTGGGGGGCTGTTCTCTCCATCAGATTTAAATCATCTAGGTTAGGTGCCTGCGCTCCAAATTTAGGCATCTGCTGTGGCTGATGGAGCCTCTATAGAGAGCTCTTATTCCCTGGGTTGAACCCTGTGTTCTCACCCTTCCCATTTTGCAGGAGCTGAGGGTGCTTGCTTCCTGTGTTGCTGTGATGTAGTGGCTTCAGTAGGAGGAGAGGGCTGTAAATACAGCTATGATATGACCCAAGGTGTTTGCCATACCGATGGAGAAATCCTGTAACGCCAGATACATGATACTTTTCTCTTGGTACCTTAGTAAACCAGGAGCCGTTGATTCTGAAGTGAATCCCAATGTGGTGAGAAGTTCTCCCTTTCCCCATCTATTTTTCCAATCTTCCACGTGTAAGTTTCTTTACCAGCAGGCCTAGAAAGTCCTCGTGTGACTGGCTGAAAAGCAGGGGTTGCAGTATGTTCCCTCTCCGTGCTTGCTGGGAGTTCTTTTAAGATTCAAAAATATTTTTCAATTTTTTTAATGATTTTTTTTTTCCCTTAAAAATGAAGCATCTCCCATCTCGTATCTCAACCTTTTGAACTCGGGTTGGGGGGGGGGAGGGGAAATCTGTTTTAATTTATCTGCATATTGAAATCGCTGCTGGCAAACAGCCTACCTCCCTTTCTGGTACTGCTGGTGAGTTTTGATTAGCGTTGGTTTTATTCCGTGAGAGCAATGATGGAGGAGCACAGAGCAGCATGGGGAAGCCTTGGTGCTGCTGTGATACCTCCTTCCTGCTGGGTCCTCTCCTCTGTCTCCATTTGGCACTGAAGCGATGGCTTCAAGGGCTGCTGGTATCTCTTCCTCAGCCCTTAGCTGCAGGAAATGGCACGTTCACAAACAGGCAGCGATAAGCAGCCAGGTTGGCCCTGCATTTGTCCCCTGGCATTTTGGCTGCTTCCCATCTCGCCAGCTCTGCTCGTGCCACTTTTCTGGAGTCTGCTTGATCGGAGCATCTTGCAAAGCCTGAAATGGAAGATAGTAGCATTTCTGATCTCATTTTCCAGTATTTCAGCTGTGCCATAATCTATTTACCACACAATTTGTGTCACTTTGATAAGCGGCTGCTTCAAGACTGCATTTATTAAAATCAAGAGCAGGGAGAGCTTTCAAGTCTCTCAAGTGTTGTAATAAATGTTTGAAATTAGTCATTACGCTGTTTGCCATGGTTCATATCATAGAGCCCATCTAAATGACAAATGATCACAGCCAGGACATGTACCTTGTTTTGGTGGTGGGATGGAGATGACTATGGTCCAACCCAAAACAGCCCAAATTGGAGCGGGTGGGAAGGGAGGAGAGGGGAAAAGGGAAATCTTCAGTGGGAATCGTAGAGTCGTTAAGGTTGGAAAAGACCACTGAGATCATCTAGTCCAACCGTCAACCCATCAACCTCATCGGAGGCTCAAGGCGATGGCTCCGAGCAGAGAAGTGCTGGCTCAGCTCTTGCGTTGCTAGCTAAAAATGAAATAAATCTGAAAAACAGCCTCGAGCAGCCACCACCTACTCCTTGTAACGTGGAGCACTAGGCTGGGAGCACGCCAGGGTTTGGCTCTTCCCCGTCAAAGAGCTCCAGGATTGGAAATTTACCTTGTTGCTTTGTTGCAGATGGGTTCTTAATGCTGTCTGCCCAGCCACATGCTCCTGCTGATGTGGTCATTTAAGAAGAGAGGGGGAGGTAAAAAAAAATAACCCTCTTTGCTAAATACGGTTATATGTATGTCTGAGTTCATAAGTATATACACACAGATGTATTAAACACATACAGCATAGAGAAGAGACAATTATTAAGACAAATATTCTGTCTCAATTCATTTTGTTCTTCATTTTCCCATCAGGAACGTAATAGCTAAATTTATAGTGTTGAGTCTGGGCTATAAATTCCATTATTTTCAGGGACTATATCAATTACATCCCTTGAAAGGGACCCCAAGGCAAGGGGAGGAAATTGGAGACAAAATCTTCAGAAGGGAGGACTCGGGAGGTGGAGGGGAGAAGCATCACCGCCTCTATTTCTCCTTCCTCGTTACCAATAAGCAGCACTTTATCCCTACGTGAAGGTCTGTGCAGTTCCTTGGTGCTCCAGCTGGGATCCCACTCAGTGCATGGGGCTGTGGAGATCACACGTGTGTCGCTGCGGAAGCAACTGCGGTGCTGCAAACACTGACTCAGAAGGGGAGCAGGAAATGGTCTTGCCTGCATATAGATGGTATTTGGGTTTGTTTTAAACTGGAGAGGGAAACAATGCATCTGTTTGGAAAGAAACTGAAATGAGTCAAGTGCTCATCTCCCACCCTTGCGATGAAAATGATTTTATTTTGTTGAGAAGGACCTTTGCACCGGGACAAGCTTGAAAAGGGAAAGCACAGCGACAGAGAACGGTGTGCTGAGAGGAGAAGATGTTTCTCTAGCAATTCACGTGACTTCTTCGTGGGGTTTGGTATTACTCCTTCTCTCTTGGCACCAATGGCTGAGTGCTATCGGTCGGTGCGGACATGGCTGCTGAGGATGCGTTGCTGGCCCCAGGGCTGGGCTTGCTCCTCGCATCTCTGTGCTGCAGAGCTGGGCTGTGGGAGGCAGCTCGGGTATTCAGTGAGAGCACAGCAGGAGCCTGGCCTTGTTAGTGGGCAGGCGAAGGATCCAATGGCAGACCTTTGAGGAGCAGGGCAGTGCCATGCATCCGAACCGGTTACAAATCTTTGTCCCAGATGCATATGTTTATAAATAGAAGTTGTATCTGCTGTTCTCGTCCTTTGCCTCAATTTCTGCTCCCTTTTTAGCCTTGAAGGTTGGTGTGACTTTATTGGGCTCAAGGGGTGAGAATCATTGGGATATTCCCCGTGTGCAGTGGTGGCACGTGGCCCCGCTGGAAATACCCGATGCCTTCAGGCATCACAGTGGTCTTTCATGCCTTCTGCTACTTCCAGGTGGTGAAATTAGCAGCAGAAATTGTTGGGTTTTGTGCAGTGCATCACACTCATGTCTGGCACCACAGGAGCTCATCTCTGCTGTGGAGCCTTGAGCCAGCTCCCACCCCAGCCCTGAGCTTTCCCCATTCGTCCTGTGCCACTTGCAGCTCCCTGCTGCCATGGCAAGGCTTTGGTTTTCATATGCTGTGGTCAAATCCCTCAAAATGTTGAATGAGATGAATTCTGGGGGGGATCATCATCGGGGATTTCCTTCCTCCCAGTGCTGCGCCTCTCAGCTCCTACTCAATCTTGTCTCCTCAGGCTTAGCTCATGACAAATGCTCTATGGAAATCTGAGTGAAACCTGCTGCATCTCATTTGCCTGAAAAATCTCTCATGAAAAGACAGCAGGTCATGCTGCTTGGAAAGAGATGGGGTGTGGAGGGGGAGGTTGTCCTTGTGATAAATACTGAACTTAACGAAGACTGCTGATGGCCACCTCTGCATGCTGCAGTCCTTTGTTTCTCCCAGTACAAGCTGGGTGGTGGTTCCCAGTAATTCCTTGTGTCCCAGCTTTGCAGGACCCTCCATCCTGGTGTTCAGCCCACACTCCCCAGCAGAAGCTGCCAGGTTATGTCAATCCCCATTTCCTACCTCCCCCATTCCTGCTTGCAGAGAGTTGGTCTTGTGATTTTTTTTTCTTTTATGTATTAGTTTATAATTAAAGGATTCTGTATTGAGAGCATTAAGATGTGACCTGCCTTACCTCCATTACTTCCTTTTTTTTTTTCCTTACTTGCTGAGAAGGCTTTAAAAACATCCTCTTGGAAATTCATGCAGATGATATTTAGACATGCAGATATGCACTCCTGTTTTGCATGAATGTTTGACCTTGGGCAGAGCTGTTCAATGCAGGATGGATGTGTTGTGGCTGCATTTAATCATCTGAAGCAGAGATGAAGCCTTGAAAAACCACATAGACCCAATTCCCAATTCCCAGCCTCTGGATGGTAATGAACTTCTGAGAAATAGCTAATCAATAAATTGAACAAAAGACTCAGGCAGCTAAACCACTTTGTCAGGGCCTTAATTACAATTGCAGAAATAAATCGGGATGGGGGTGGTGGTTGGGAGCCTTTGCCAGACAAAACTAACCCTTTGCAAACTGAGCTAACCCTTTATCAACTGCACTGAGCACATCTATGGGAGTGTTGGGGCTTTGTGGGGTGGAATGGCTCAGGACTATTCACTGATGCATGCCAAGCATAGGCTTCGCGAGGTGGAAGATTGGGCTGGGCCTGATCTCTGATGCTGCTGGAGGTGTATTTAATAGGAGGGAGAGCTGGGATCTTTTCCCCAGGGTAGATGGAAGGATGATCCCCCAAGCAGCAGGGCCATGCCAGGGCAAGCTGGGTTACTAAGGAGCAGCCAGCAAAATAAGGAAGGACATGTGAGGACAGGAGGTGGGGGCAGCCCCTCTTCCCCCAGCATCCCTCAGGATGTTTCCCAGTGCTCCCAGCCCAGCAGCGGGTGATGGAGCTGGGGAAGGCGCGTAGGCTTTTGGCTGCGCCCTGGGAGGTTTGCTGGTTCTGGGTGCAATTAGCGCAGCAGGCATTTCACGTGTGTGTCTTCTGGCAGCAGGCACTGCTGAAAACAAAGGGGTGTGTCTTTGGAGATTGTCTGGGAAATGTGTTTTTGCCTTAAGAAATATTATGGAACAACAGCGTGGCCGGGTTGGTGCACGCATGAGGGATGGTGCGTGAGAGGGCTGGGGGTCACAGGGTGGTTGTGAGGAAAAGCGAAGGTACAGAGGGACTTTGGGCTTCCTCAGGGGTCCTGTGCTCTCAGCACCTCTGTGCCCAAGCACTGTCCTTCAGAGAGGTGGTAAGGCCCTAAGAAGAGCCCTATTTCCCAGGCCAGACTGAAGCCCTGAGCCCTCTCTGAAGGCACAGAGCTGGGTTGACCCTGCGAGCTGCTCCTCACTCTTGCAGGGGAGGTCAGTCAGGGATGGGCTTGCTGCCCTCCACCTCACTTTCAGCAGTTCTTAGGCTTTGCAGAAGCCAATCCCTGGGTGTCGTAAACTACAGCAGCCGGGGTACATCTCCATGCCACCAAACCTCATCCTCTGCAGTGGGGTACCAGACCTCGTGCCTGTCCTGCAGGGCTGGGAATGGCTCTGTGACGAGGTGACAGCCCCTGCTGGGTGACATGAAGCTGCATGGAATAAGACAGCTTCTTCAAGGTGCTCTGCCTCCGTGGCCAGGTTCGTCCCGAAGCAGCAGATAAATCTCCAGCACAGCACCACGGTGATGCTCACAGAGCGATCCCCGGGACATGAGTGAGCTGCTGCTGTCGGCACTGTGTTTACTGCACAGATAAAATATTTACAGCTCCATCTTTGGTGGGAGATGTGGCTCTTCTCATCCTCGGGAAGGTCACTGGAAAGTCAGTAAAATTTATTGATGGTTATAGCATTTTTTGTGCTGGAAAGCAAGGTTACAGTATTGTATAGCAGAGCACAGCAGGCACAGAGGATGGGGGAGAGGGGAGGAGGAGCAACACCACCTCTCTGCGCTGGTGCAGCACACCAGGAGAATGCTGCTGCATTCCTCCTTTTGGAGGTTATCAGCGCCTCTTCCTCATTCCTTTCCCCACTTCCTCAAATTCCCATTCTTAGTGCAGGGGCAGGATGAGGATGTGGCTCATCACGGCCTATTGATGGATGTGGGGTCCCTGCCTGTCCCACAGCTTGCTGCTGCTGGGGCTCTGCCCCATAGGAGGTGCAGGGGGGTGGCTTTTGGGGAGCTCCTTGCAGTGTGCTTTCCAGGTCTGTGGGTCAGGGAAGAGAGTGGACGGGAACAAGAGGTGGAAAACTGCCTTTTTTTTATGAGCAAAACACGCTGTGCTCTAACGCAAAGCCTTCAAATACCCTCGTAATTTGGTTATGGGGGTGCTCCAGACCGTGCCACAGCTTTTCCCCTTTGGGAATGATGAAGTGTTTGGTTTTGAACCACGGCTTTTCACTGAACGAGGAAAGCTGGAAGTCAGATAAATGAGAAATACAGGAAGGAGCTGGGAATTAAGTGCTGCCTGTTTCCATCAGCTCCTGGTCCTGGTTAAAGCCCGATAATAGACAGGCTTCTCAGTGATCTTATTGCTAAGAAGGGTTGAGTCTGAACACGTCACAAAACCAAGGCAGCCTGCCAGTTAATAACACCCATCCACATGGCAACGCGCTGCGGGAATCACAGAAACCAAGAATGGTCTGGGTTGGAAGGGACCTCAAAGACCATCCCATTCCAAACCCCAGCCATGGGCAGGCCAACCACTCGATCAGGCACCAGACCAGGCTGCCTAGGGCCCCATCCAACCTGGCCTTGGGAAGTTGGGACTGGCCCCAAGCTCCCACTGGGATGCATGTGCCTTGCAGTGAGTTCCCTCTGTCTCTTCCTGACCTCAGCCTCCAGTGTGAGCTGCTGGAAGCTGAAGGCGTCTGCCTGAGCTGCTCCCAGGGAAGGGAAATCTTGAGAACATTTGACAAAGAACGCTGAGTTGAAATTAAATATCGTAATGATATAAAACAGTAAGCAGATCTGCTTGACAGCCTTGACAGCTATTTGTTATAGAAAACAGCGTTTATGATGTCAGTCCTATAAGGGAATGTGTTTGAATTAAAATAATTACAGCAGATAGTACAACAAAGACTCCCTGTAGTCAATCATCCCGCACAAATACACTCTGCAAAATCTTCCCAATGAGCGAGGGAAGCACAGGGATGGAGCCTGGCAAATAAATAGGGAGAGGAAGCCGCCCTACAGCCAGGAGGCTGCTTTCAGAGCCACAGCATCTCCCTTTTTCAACCCCAACTGGGACAACTGGCCATTTTTGTTATTTAGAGCACTACTCCTTTCAGCTTTCACCTACCTGCAACTATGGAATGGAGAATATTTTGGGAAAGGGTGCAAAGGGTTGAGCCTTGCTCTCCCTGCAGAAACGCACTCATGATCACCATTTCCTACAGCTCTCAGATATGCAATGTGCAATCCTAGCAGAGATGTGCCAGCCCTGAGCAGCAGCACTCAGTGGAGATCTTGTCCTTTCCAGGCACGCTGGAGCCTCATGCCCTGTTTTAGCATTGTTTCGGTGCGCTCTGAGTACTCACAAGTGTGTTTGTGCTCCTGAGAGTAATGCATGGGTGGCTCTGTTGCTGCTCAGTTCAGTCCAGCTTTATTTGGAAGATGCTGCTTTTGCCCTTCCAACTTTTGACTGCATGGAGGTTGCCTCGCAAATGGCCCCAAGTGAGGCAGGAGAGGATCTTTTTCATTTATATATTTTCCTGGGAATTTCAAACCCGTTTTTGTGTTCTCAAGGCTGGTACATGTGTCAGCACTTCAGGGACAGGGCTGTTCCGCCCAGCTTTGCATTTCTTGGCTCCAGACCCTCGGTGCTCTCTGAACGCCGGGTGGGTTGAGATTTTTTTTTTCTTGGTGTGTAGTTTAATTACGGTGAGCCTGTGCACCGACTCTCCATTAATAATACAGTGAATTTCAGCAGCAGATTAAATTTCTCTAAAGTAGTAAATTGCAGGGGAAAGTGGAGGAAAGTCATGGTCGAGGAAAATAAGTACATTATGGGTCCTTTATTAGATAGAAGCCCATGGCATCAGGCAGACGGGTTCTTACAAACACACACATATGAGAAAAACAGGCGCTGCATCAATCAGCTTATCAAAATCACTTAAAAGAAATGGGCTTCTGCTGAATGTGTGGAGTGCAATAAAACATCAGTGTAAGGCTGGACGTATATTAACTGGCACAGAAAGATTATGACATGTCCATTACTGAGCTTCTTCTCACTGCTGGCTGCAGAGAGGTCCGGATTCCTGCATAATGCGTTCCTCAGCCCCCCACCCCAAACTTTATTTTATTACCCTTGTTAGAAGCAGGCACGCTGGAAAATGATATTAGAGGCAGAACAGCCACATGAGAGATGCTGAGTCTGCCCTGAACATCAAATGCACTTTATAAGGGGTATGTAAATAGCCTGCTCATCTCGTGCTGTCTGAGAACACAAAGAAATGAGGAGTGGGGAGAAGCCCAACGTGAGCCCTTCTGGTCCTGTTTGGCAGTGCCTGCCCTTCCAGCATCACTGTGCTGGGTCTGGGCTTGGCGTTCTCCTTGTTTTGGCCAATGGTTGGGCATGGTTGGCCATTCCTGCAGGTATGGAGATGTGTGTTGCTGCAGTGGGATGGGTTGTGCCTGGAGAGACATAGGCAAGTAAGCAGACACGCAAATGCAAACCACAACCATGAGGTGCTGGAGATATCTACATAGGACATACCGTAATATCATTTTTAAAGCCACTTTTTGGCCTTAGCAACTGTGCATAAAATCAAATGAGATGAAGGAATTTTTCAACCCAAACCATAAGAGACCCCGGGGGGGGACATGGGATTATGGACACTTATAACTAATGCAAAATAAACAAGGCAAAATTATATGTAATTACTCCTAAAGTCATTTGCTTGTTTCAGTAATTGACCTGTGCATTCTTTAATCTTTAATGCTCCTTTAAAATTCAGCCTCGGGGACTCATAACATTTATTGACGTTTGTCATGGTTAGGGCTCTGGAGGAACTGGGCTTTATTAGAAGTCTTCAAAGAAATATCAATTTAGGGATAAGCAAAATTAATATTTTGTACACAACATCTCCTGCTTAGAAAGCTTTGCTGTGTTTCTTTACATCTTATAAAAAGCAAGTGGTTGCAAATAAATAAAATAAAATAAAAGAGGGCAGTTCTGGCTTGTATCAGAAACAGTGCAGCCAGCAGAGCAGGAGGTGATCGTCCCTCTGTACTCTGCTTTGGTGAGGCTGCACCTCAGTGTTGTGTTCAGTGTTGGGCCCCTCGCTATAGGAAAGGCATTGAGGCCCTGGAGTGTGTCCAGAGAAGGACAATGGAGCTGTGAGGGTTCTGGAGCATAAATCTTATGGGGAGCAGCTGAGGGAAGTGGGATGGTTCAATCTGGAGAAGAGGAGGCTCAGGGGAGACCTCATTGCTCACTACAGCTCCTTCAGTGGAGGTTGTGCCAAAGTGGGGGTCAGCCTCTGCTCCCAGGTAACAGTGGTAGGATGAGAGGTGATGGCCTCATGTGATGGCAGAGGAGGTTCAGGCTGGATATTAGGAAGAATTTCTCCTCAGAGCAAGATGTGATGCATTGGCACAGGCTGCCCAGAGAGGTGCTGGGGTCACTGTCCCTGGAGATATTCAGGAACCGTGGAGATGTGGCGCTGAGGGATGCAGTCAGTGGGCATGGTGGGGCTGGGGTGATGGTTGGACTGGATGATGTTATTGGTCTTTTCCAGCCTTAATGATTCTACGATTCTTTATTTTGGGAGAGTGAAATTCCTTGGCAATGGGAAGCTGGGAGGATGTTGCAAATCCCCCTGAAACTCTGTGCCACTGCACATGGCACAGGTGCTGCTCTTCCCTGGGTGTTAGCAACCTGCTGTGCCTGCAGCAGCCAGCTGGCCCCCTGCTCATGTGTCCCTGTCTGTGTTTGAGGCTGGGTGATGGCAGGGATAACGGCGTGCCTGCAGCTCGTTGCACTGTGTGGGTAGGTTGGGGTGAGGCTGCTTCTGCTTTGTCCTGACCTCAGCCTGGGCATCGAGGGGAGGGGGAACCTGGCATCCTCTCTCCATTGGATGTTTCAGTACCGAACATGGGAATCACCATGGGGCCTGTTACACTGGGGACTCAAAAAAAAGGGTATTTTTGGGAAATTTGTCCAGCTTTTCTTTCAACGTAAGTGTAACCAAGTATTCTTGTTAAAGAAATGACAGAAATGAGTGCTTTAATGACTGGTGTAGCTGTGGAGCTATTAGAGTAATGGACTTGTGTTTAAATACAAGGGCCAGGCTGGAAGCCCTTGTGTCTGAGCAGTCATTTTCAGATACATTCCGGTTGCTGCTAGCAGGGGTGCACGGTTTGGAGATGTGAGCAGCCTCCTTAGGAAGCTCACATGGCTTTGCCATCCATGCCTCCCACCTGATGTAAAGGGCACAGGAGCCAGTAACAGCTGATGGGTTTGAGCTTCTTTGTCTCTGATGGCTTTCCCTGCCTGTGCCTTATACCAGAGCAGGGTTTCCAGTGGTGGCAGAGTGGAGCTGCCTCTCACATTAAGCACCAGAGATTTCATTAAATGGCAGAGGAGGGAGCTTGTGTGGAGGGGAGGTTCACCCCAGAGACATTACAGATTGTCTCATGCTATTTAAGTGGGCTAAAATTAGAGGGAAAGAATCTGCAGCTAATTGGACTTGTGCATTAATCATAGTCTACTGCTGGAGCACTTCACCCATTAGAATGTGTTAATTTGGTAATTACAAGGTGAGGGGGAGGTCTCTCTTTGTAATCCAGAGCCCTTCTTCATGCTCGGTGCACATAGCAGACACAGGTACGGGGAGGCTGGAGGCAGGATTGCAGTGAGCTGCCTGTTAGCACCTCCTTTCCCCCAGCCAGCACGCAGCCTCCCCAGCTCCAGACACCTATAATTAAACTAGGCTAGATATTGGGAGCAGAAGGTCTTTTGTTTTCAGTTAGCAGGTAATTTATTGTATCTCAGTTCACATTGTAACGCTTCCCCCTTTCTTGTTATGAGAAATAATGCAAATGTTCCATAGTCTCCTGTGCTTGGGGAAGGAGTTTCTCCTTGCTTCTCTTTTCCTAAGGCACCCCTGATGTGTTGGGGAGCTGGTGGCGGAGCCCACAGAGCTGCCCCTGTCCCCAGTGCAGGCTACAGGCATTGATCCTTCAGCTGGGATGCACTAACTCACTTCGTCCCGTGCCACTCGTTGGGTTGTATCTGTGCTAACTGCTGCCGTGCTCCCGCCAGCCCTGCTCCTTCCTGGGGGCTGTGGCTGGGTTCAGAGCTACTTTGTAAACCAGGGCAGATGGAGAAATAGAGAGGAGAGCTAACAAGATGGGCAGTGAGCGGAAAACTCAGTCTGGAAAACGCAAGAGACAAAACAGCGAGACAGCCAGCACAAAATATGGATTTTCAGAGGGGTGTGAAACACTAATGAGTAAAAACACTGCAATGGATATGCTCTAATGAGCAGCAAATCAGAGTGGAGCAAAGCAGCACAGACACCAGTGCTGTGCGTTAGCAGACGGCTCCATTCCCAGCTCTCCCTTTGGAGGCATTCACTGGGAAAAGAGCCCTTCATGCAAAATCTTTTTTGCCTTTTCCTGTGCATTTGCTGGGGTGGGAATGTCCGCTGCACCTTGCATCCGGATAGGTTAATGGCTGTTAGCAGGATCCCAGCTGAGCGCAGTGCAAAGTTCCCTGCCATCACCAGCCCATCTCCCTGCAATTTCAGCTGCCCCGCAATCTGCAAGGGTTGCACCCTGCCATGAAGCGATGGATTTGTGGGAAGTGCTGGTGGTCATGGGCGGCCCTTGCAAACACCAACCTGAAGCGCTGACCTCCACCAACAGCATCATTTTCCACTTGGGCACCCCCAGATTGGCTCTCTGGATCTGCAGGACCGGGAGGCGACTCCTGGCTCGGTCACAATGATTTTCTGGCTCGTTAGCACTAACTTCTTAAAGGGGCACCTTTAGTAAGCCTAAAATACAGCCAATAGAACCCCACTCTGTTTTCTTACAAATTCTACGTCATTCATTTGAGTGTATCCCCCCAGAGATCACCGCCATGTGAGCAAAACAAGGAAGCTGCCCTAAAATGGGTCCAGTGCTGTGTCACAGGCAAAACAAAAACAAGAAACCCTTCCAGAAGATTTGATTTATTAATGAAGAAAAAGGGTAGATATGGCACCGTGGGGCATGGTTAGTGGGGATGGGTTGGACATCAAGTTGGACTTGATGATCTTAGTGGTCTTCTCCAACCTTAATGATTCTATGATTTTTTGAAATGGATGGTAATTGAGCTCAGCCTTTCCCCCAGGCTTGCCTGCCATTTAGTGTCATAATTTGGGACCATCTTCTCCAGACGTGTCAATAGCAGTAAACCGACAGCAGGTACAAGGGGCAGGAAGTGTTTGTACCACGAATTTTGATTTTAGATTTGAATGGAATTACAGCCTACGGTAAGAGAAGTAAAGGTAGTTAAACCAGCTCAGTCCTTCTACACAAGTTACTCGCTGTTCGTGGAGCTCGTTAAACCAAGCTGGAAGTTAGAATGGAGAGAGATTTCCATAAATACAACAAAGTGTGTATGTGGGCTCCAGACTCTACCCTTCGGAATAAAGTGATTACCACCCTCTTTAAGCGGATAACGACCACTCACTGACTTCTATTTTGGGGATGACTAATGTGAAACCTCATTCAACAAAACGGGTGATTACGGGATAATTTTGTTGGAACAACTCGGGCTGACTAGGTGTGAAAGGCGCTGCCTCTGTGCGAGCCACTTTGCACATCCAGGCTGTGCTTCTGGGCTTAATTAGCAGAGCCACATCCATGCTCTGCATGCTGGCAGGTGGTGATCAGGTGCTTTGAGGGACGGGTGCCAGCTTTGGTCCGTGAGGAGCAGCAGAGGGCTGTTCCAAAGCTGTGAAAGGAGTTGGTTTTTCGTGGCAACGGAGTGGAACTTAGCGACCTTCCAAGTCTTGTTGCTCTAAAGCCACAACCATCCATCTCACTAGAAACTGAGCTATTTGCAAACATCGCTCTATTTATTCGTTAATTTGCCTACTTGCTGAAAGTATTCCTTTTCCCCAAATTTCCTTGGGAAACTTCAGTTCGGAGGAATTTCTATTTTAAATGCAGAAGTGAAATTTTGGAATCCTGTGAACATTCCAGTTGATTGCGTTATGCTTCTATTATGGACCTCCCATTGCTCTCTTTCATGCTGTGTCTTGCAGAAGGCACTATTCTTCCTAGAAGATAAGATGTTTTGATCGGTGTTCAGTAGGTTCCATTACTTTAAAAGATAGCAAATAAAAAGTAGCGTTTTGCTTCGTATTTTGGTAGGTTAACACTAGTCACAATAGACAAAGTAATGCACAATTATCATAAATACAGGAATGCAAGGCTTGTTGCATTGACATTTCAGATTGTTCTTACACAGAAGGCTTTACAAAATGCCATAATTTCACGTGAAATTTGTCAGTAATATTTTTCAGTGACTGCTTTCCTTCCTGTCTTTGCTCCTCCTGCAAACCTGGAGGCAGTCTGCAGTGCAGTCTCGGGGGCAGAGCGGAGCTGCTCCCCACCTCTGGCCCCAGAAGCTGGCAGTTGCTGCAGAGCTGTTTGTTAATGTTGGGTTCTGCTGTTCTGTTCATGCACCAGGCTTGCTTATTTTTAGGAAAAAGGAGGCTGAACTGTGGGTGGAGTTGCCCAAGCATGTTACAGACCCAACTGCATGGGCTCCAACATTGGCATTACTCAGAACAGCTCCTGGCTGAGCCCCAGCTTGGAGTTCCCAGTGCCCATGGGACATGCAGGCACCTCGCTGCTGGTGCCTCCAGCAAAGAAATCTGCTCTGCACTGTGGCCCCAGGGCTCTGCACACCCCACTACCAGCCACCTTCTCCTGTGGAGCTGCTATGGCTGGAAGGGCTGTTGATCCTGCTTCCATGGGCAAGCAGCAGCCAACAAACCATGGGTTGGGAAGCTCTTGGTACCATCTTGTGCTTGGTTGTGTTGTGCAAACTCTGCATGGATGTGGCTGTTTTGACGCTGGAAACAAATGGAGAGCTCCTCTGGGTGAACGCTGGAAAAGCTGAGCTCTTATATGGGCGATGCGTTTCTGCGAAGCGCTTGGTGCTTGTGGGGAAGGCCAAGATTTGAGTTAAAAAGCAAACAGTTCCTTTTCTCAACTTGGTTTCAACAAATTCTCAGTAGAGAGGCTGAAGTGCTTTGGGTCAAGCTTACAGCAAGTCTACCATATTGGTTGCATTAAAAATGAAATAAGCAATGCCATGATAATAAGGGCAGCAAAGCAGTGGCACAGGTTGCCCAGAGAGGTGGTGGTGCCCCATCCCTGCAGACAGCCAAGGTCAGGGGATGGGCTCTGAGCACTGATGGAGCCGTGGGTGTCCCTGCTCAGTGCAGGGATGGCACCAGATGGCCTCGAGGGTCCCTTCCAACCCAAATGATTCTATGACATTAGGAAACACAAAGAACCTCCTGAAAAGTGCGTTGTGTTTCTCTTCCCCCACCTAACTTCATTTAAATGCCATTTTAAAATATGCATTTCAACACGTTTTTAAGGCCAGACACAGAGCTGAGCCAACACACGTGTATGTGTGTGTGCATTTGGGTTTGTGCGGATGTGCTTTGGAGTGAGCTATTGCTGTCTTTAGAGCAATGGCACTGGAAACCTGTTGTGTTTTCAGCATTTTATGCAAACACATTGTCTTGCACAGAATAGCGTGTCATGTAGCATAAATCTGCAGGAAGCCGGCGTTTGTGCGGCTCCTCACTCCTAATGCATCCTGATGCCAGGTAATTAGTCTGCGCCGTCTGCATCTCTTAAAACCCTTCCTGGGAAGAGCCTGGTGTGCAGTACTGCAGCCTTTTTTGCTGCTCAGCCCTGGAAAATGCACCGAAAGAGAACAGGGTGATATGACATGGGGCTGCGCTGAAGGCAGCATTGAGGTCTGAGGTCTTTGCCCTTTGCTGCCTGGCATGGTTCTGCCGGGAGTGCAGCAAGCAGATCCTGCCTGTGCCCTGAGCTCTGTGAGTGGATGTCGGAGCAGATGTAGGAGCTCGGGGCCATGCTGCTTTGCCCCCATGCTTTCTTATCTCCATGTATTTTGAGAGAGGAAATGAAGCAGAAAAGTTCTCTGCTGTGAGCACGGTGAAGGAGCACCGGTGCAGGGAGTGCTGCTGAGCTCTGATTCCTCTTCCTTCCCTTTAATTGTGTCCTTCGAAAGCAGAGTCCTCTAGTGCTAAGAGAAGATGATGGCAAACTGCCTTGTTAACCTATTTTAAGTAAATCTGTATTGAGTTTCCTGCTGTGCTAAGAGCTGGAAGTCCCAGTAGAGTTTTGCATTTTATCCCTACGCTGCTTTCTCTGGACTTTAATTCCCCACTTCCTTTCCCTCCTACCCCCAAAGAAATGCAAATTTAATTTCACAGGAAATAAGAATATACTTGAATAAGAGGATATTTTTTTGCCAGTATCTCGGTGTCTCCCACTGGCTAGTAGCTAATTCTGAAGGATCTAACATCGTGCCTTTCTTAAAACAAATTCTTTGCATACAGCAGCCTCCCACAGGCTCCTTTAGCTCAGAAAGGCAAAGCATTTCAGTGACAAAAAGAATTCTGTATAGAAGAAAAGTTGGCAGTGCAGGCCTCCTGGAAGGCATTGGTAGGCAAGGAGGGAAAAGATATTGCCGGTTGCTATTAATAATTAATTTAATTTTCTACAGCCGTCTTGTTGAACTTCTTCAACAAATTTGCAGAGCGTTTAATATATGTACCACTGAATTGCAGCCATTTCTGGAGTACTTTGTCTGTTCCACTGGAGTCACGGCAATGGTGTTTCATCATAGAATGCGTTGGGTTGGAATGGACCTTTAAGATCACCCAGTTCCAGTCCCCTGCTGTGGGCCCATCCATGGCCTTGGGCACCTCCAGGGATGGGACAGCACCTTCAAGGGTGAGTCAAGATGGAGTGCAGGTCTATAAGTCCTTATGAAACCATCCCCTGAAATATTATTGCAATAACAATATTGGGTATGGAATATATTGTTTGAGATCAGATTTTCTTTGCCTCTTTGTGTTGTGGGTTTTTTCTGTCATGATAAAACATAAAGGTTGTAGAGATAGCATTGGAACGTACAGAGGAAATTGAATGTGTATCTGAATTTCTGATTGGGCATCAGAGGATGAAGAATGAGGTAGAGGTTGGATATTAGGAGTGATTTCTTCTTGGAAAGAGCAGTGATGCAGTGGCACAGGCTGCCCAGGGAGGTGGGGGGGTCACCGTCCCTGGAGGTGTCAGAGAACCATGGGATGTGGCACTGGGGGACGTGGCCGGTGGGCATGGTGGGGTGGTCTGATGGTTGGACTGGATGATCTTGAAGGTCTTTCCCAACCTTAATGATTCCATGGCTGTATGATTCTATGACATAGCAATGGTCTGCGGCGGAGCGCTCTGGTCCGTGTTGCTGCCAAATAAAAGCAGATCGTTGTGGGCGAGTTTTGTTGCTTGGCACAGATGTGTGAGCTTTGGCAGTGTTCTTCAAATCACCATCAGGCACATTGTAATGTATGTGCTGCCACTGGCCTGGATTGCATGTTTAATACGAAATAAAGCTCATGTTGGAACTTGCTGATCCCCAGCTTGGAAAACCAGTGTCAGACCACAGAGCACAGCCCCATTCAAGCCCCAAGCCCACCCTTACCACCGACCTTCTGCTTCTGCTCGCTTCACACCTGATTTATCACTGCATCCTGCAACGGGCTTGTTATTTTTTCAGCTTCTTCTCCCCAAACCTGCAGGCACATCCCAGGCACCTGGCAGGGCTCGGGGCCAGGCAGTGGGCATGGCACGATGGGAGCGTGGCCAGGCAACCTTGCGGGGAGCCGAGGAATGATCCCTCTTTGTCAGACAGCTGAGCTGTTAGAGGTTATGAGATTCTTTTATTGCACTAATTTGCAGTGCGATGTGCTGACATTCTCTCCCTGTTGCACAGAGAATATATAAATTATGCCTGCAGGACGATTAACTGTTTGTCCAGGCTAATTGTCAGTATTAAATCTTGCTCAGTCACAGTTTTAAAGCTTAATTTAAACTCTCTATCTTTAAGGAATCTGCACTCCCACTCCCCCTCCCACCGTGGGGGAAAAAAAAAATAATAAAGATTTAACGGTTTAAGTCAGTTCCTTTTGTAAGAGCTAAAGTTATAATTGGGTGTGTGGATAGCGGAGACATCTGCGCATGATGAGCTGTGGAGTTTTCCTTTTGCTTTGGCCGATAATGTTCATTTCAAATCCCATTGTCTTTGCTACCCTGTATTAATTTCTGAATTATGTATTATTGTTCTGAGACCCCCGAGCCACAGCTATTCCCCACATCTATTACCGCATAAATCTTCGCTGTGCGCTTAAAACAGCAACGATTCATCCTGAAAGACGGAGAAGAACACAAGCGCTCATGAAAAATCCCACCCTCAAAAAATAGGCAGAAAAAGAGCCCATGGGGGGCAAGGGCTGTGACTGGGGGGAGCTGGGCAGGGGGGGCATGGAGCTGCTGTCAGGCACTGGGCACAGGGGGCTGTGCCATGCCAAGGGACAGCGTGGGGACCGCGTGGGCACGGTGAGATCGGTGGGCACAGATTTTCTCCTCCTCTAATTTTCCCAATGGCTCGTGTTTTATTATTATTGTTGTTATTGGTGGGTAAAGGATCGGGTGGATGGTCATAGCCAGAGGGCTAGGGCATATCCCAGGGGCTTTCTCCTTGCTGTGCTTTCTGGAGCACACGGTGCCATTGGAGAGCTGGGTGTGAGGCTTGAGGCTCTGTGTGACCTCTTGCAAAGCTCCTGGAGGACTTTGCATCCTGCTGCGAGGTGGGCGGGTTGGTCCCAACCAGGATGCAGCCACCTGGGAGAAAACACTTTTTGCTCATCCTGCTCCTTCTGATGCCTCGCTGAGAAACGGAGGGCTCGTGCTGTTCCCTGGCTGTGAGAGATCCCTCTGATAGTGACAGCTTTCCTCACTTCTTTTCTGAAATCTGCCAAATAAGGGTGGGGGGAGGGTACAGCAAGGAAGGCTTGGAGGGAAATGCCTGAGAAGCGCAGAAGCCTACAGGTAGGAGAGGAGAGTCAGTAGATGAGAAAGTACAAGGGATGGTAATTAGCAATCTCGGCTGCATGATGGCAAAGTACTGGTGATGTGATGAGAATGGGAACCTTGGCCTCGTTTGTTGAGAGAGAAGGAGGCAAAGGATGCTCTGTGGGGGCAGGTGCAATGCAACCCCTTGCTGCTGCTTATGCATCAGGAGAGCTCTAGCACAGACAGGGATGCAAAAGCTGTGTTCTGTCCTTGAGGATGCCCAGCCTCAGTGCTTGGCTGGTGCCCCAGGTGGGTTATTCTGATTTCTTGCTTTTCTCCCACGGGCCAGCAGAAATACCCCGCTCCCTTTTTTGTGACCCAACTCTCAGGTTGGCCAGGTCTGTCTGCTCGGCTCTAACCACAGGAGATAGGGCACTGCAGCGGCTGGGCTTTAGGGCAACAGAAACCCACAGCTGCATTTCCCTGATGCCTCCCCAGGGCTTGCACATGGGGGCAAACATGGTTAAGCCACACTGCCCTGCTGCTGCCTCGCTATTGGGGTACCCCAATATCCTCCCCCATCTCTGACACGGGGGAGAAGTTAGGGCACAACCCTGGCTGATCTGTGAGATGTGAGGTGATGTCCTTAGAAGCACAAAAGCAGTGTGGAGGAAGGAAAAAAAAAAAACCTTTTCTAGAAGATGAAGAACAAAGGACAGGGGCTGAGCTACCTGGGGTGGGCAGCGCTGGGGGAGGGCAGCTCTTTCCTTAGCATATGCTCTGCATATTTTACTGCCAGAGAAGATGTGGCGATGATTTAATATGCGAAGGTAGATATGGCATTGATATGCATCCGCACTGCATAACATGTGCATACATATTTCAAAGGTGGTGCAAGGAAGTGCACAGCTGAAGGCGAGCATTTATCTGTCAGGCTCGCGGTCAGACGTGCGAGACCTCCGCAGCCCTGGGAGAGCAGGCAGGAGGAGAAACAATAACATGGCTGCTTATGACGGGTTGTACCTCAAACACAAAATAGTAGCTGAGATGTGGGGCTGCAGAGGGGCAGGGGTGTGCTGGAGGAGCCTCCAGTGGGAAACAAAAGCTGCAGAAAGCAGCGCGGTGCCGTGGCACAGAGGCTGGAGAGGAAAGCATTCACCTGCACTTTTCTCTCCGTAGCTTGTGCTCAAGTCAGAGCAGATGAGACGAGCACGCCTGGGAGCTCTGCTGCTGTGGGGCTGTTTTGTTGTGGTGGTTGGTTTTGTTGCTGGTTTTTTTTTTTTTTTCTGTCTTTTTGTTTTGCTGTTTGTTCTGGGAGCGCAGCTCAGCTGCACAGGAAGGGGAGGTCTGACCCAACGACGCTGCCCTGCAGCCCGCACAGTGCGCACGGGGCTGCGCTGTGTCCTTGTTTGGGTTTTCCCTCTCTTTGTGGGAAAGCCACGAAAGCATCCAGACCTGCAAGAGGCTGCACCAAGCTAACAGCAGGCCTCGTGCTGAGCAAACGGGAAGCTCCGTGCTGGGGGCTGGCTGGGGTCGGGTGCAGCGTGCTGCTCCGATGGGAATGCATCATTTGGGGTTTGTTTGGCTCAGCACCAGCTCTAGGTGTTACTGTTTGATGGAGGCAGGCAGGGAGGTCCTGCAGGGATTTCAGGTGATGCTCTGTGCCCATGCACTGACTTTCTTACATAGAATGGCTTGCGTTGGAAGAGACCTTAAAGATCAACTTGTTCCAGCCCCACTGCCATAAGCTGGGACACCCTCCACAAAACCATATTGCCAAAAACCCCGTCCAACCTGGCCTTGAACTCTTTCAAGGATGGGACATCTGCAGTTCTCTATACAACCTGTTCCTGTGCCTCCCTGCCCTCACAGTAAAGATTTTTTTCCTGGCATCTAATCTAAATCCACCTTTTAAAAACTTCAGCTGTTGCCCTTTGTCTTATGGACCCGTACTGGAGCAGCTAGTGAAGAGCTGCAGTCTGTGGGAAGCCCATGTTCGGAAAGGACTGCAATGAATGAACACACCTCACTGCCTTGCTGGAAACAAAGTTTTGGCTTCTATGCAACTTCATTGGCTTTTGGCTTCATTGCAACTATGGTTCGGTGCAAGCATTGGATACCTCTTGCTGCTAATAGGAATCTGTCTTGTTCTGCTGCATCTCTACGGCCTCAGACCGCTGCCCTGTGCTGAAGCACAGCTCCCTGCAGCTGCACTGTGACCTCACAGGGCAGTGGCACGTTCCAGCCCCTCTGCTTCCACAAACCCTCAAACCCATCACAGCCGCAGGGGCCAGGCAGGCATGGTGGCAGTGACATGGTGCCATGGTGCTTGTGGCCCCGGGGAGCAGCGAGGTGTGGAGGATGGGGAGGGTGCTCCAGTGCAGCACTCCCAGTGCTTTGAAGCTCTGTAACTCGATCGCTCTTCGGTTATCCGGAATTATAGCATTGCTCTCTCCCTTTTTATGTTACGGTGGAAGAAATCAGGACATACATTAATTATCTAATCCATATGTAAAGTGTCACATATAATTTTCCCGGAGCAAAAGGTTCTAGCTTTAGGACCTGCATCATCTCTTAATAACCATCTGTGAGGGGAGAAGATAACACTCAGATATGTGATTATTACCACGGTCAGTGCCCACAGTCACTCCTGTCCCTGCTTTCGGTGCAGTGTCCCCGTTACGTGGGCACAACCTGGCCAGGTCCCTTCGGAGCGCACAGCCCACTGGTGTTGCTGCAGAAGGACAGGGATCAGGAATGGGTCTCTTCAGCGTTTTTCTATTTTTCTTGGCTGTGTACAGAAAATAGGGGAAGATCTTACAACTTAGTCCCTTCGACTAAGACGCGTGGCAGCTGAAGAAGTCGATTAGGAAAATCAGTATTGCATTTATTAGCCTCCATCTATGATGCACGGCGTTATGCTAATATGCATGAATTAATTACTGTTATTAATCCAATTGAATTAATTTGATATTGCTGGTGTGCGCGGTGCGATTTGTTGAGGGTGAGGGAGAGCTGCTTATAAAAGGCGGCACAAACAGGAGGTGGGTGTTGGGGGGGCATGCAGCAGCCCCAACCCACCTGATGCAGGGGTTGATGATAATTTCATCCCATTCTGCAACTGGGAAGCAGTTCCCTTTGCCCCTGCTTGCATCCCTGTGGGCTTTTGCTGCTGTCACCCTGCAGCCCTGCGCAGGAAGGTGACAAACCTGGGACCCTCCTGCAGCTCCACAGGGTGCGAGGGACAGAGCCACGCGAACATCAGTATGAGAACCTTTGTGCCAAGCACTGAGCACAGGAACACTGCAGGGCCCTGCAGGCACCTGGGGCGATGTAGAACGCAGATTGCAAGCAGGAGCTGGGCCGTGCAGGATTTGCATAAAGTGTTAGGGGAAACATAGATGAAGCCTGAGAAAGCTGCACCTTGCAGGATGCTGGTGAGCAGAAGTGAAACTTGTGGCATGACTCTTGTGAAGAGATTTGCTCTCAGTTTGTGGCAGAGGAGATGGCTGTTGTTAAAGGCCTTGGGTGTAACGACCAGAACTCATTGGCAGAAGTGAGGAGAGCTGGGGGACAAGCATAGACCTTGGGGAGCTGAGGCAGGGCTGTGCTAAACCCTTCTGTGCAAAGCCCTTCTGCTGTTAGACACGTGTTCCATGCTTTGGTCCTCCTAACTCATTTCATTTCAGTTTTCTGTTAGGTTGGTGAGATTTTACCAAAACTTTCCCCCTCCCCGAGTGCAGGTGTTCTGCCTCCATTCCTTACTGGGCCAGCGTGGGGCAGGGAACATCTCCGCTGCTGCTCCGTGGTAGCAGATGGCAAGCTTCACCTCAGTGCTGAGCTCTGGTGTGCCACAACCTGTGTGACCTCACCCTGCTTCCTGTTTCTTCACCCTTTGCACCCAGGGTTGGTGCACAGCTGGCATTGCAAGGAATGAAATAACGAGGAGGCAGCAGCGGGGCCCCGGCTGGGACAGGGCAGAGCTCTCTGCTTCGTGTTAGCACAAATCTCACCCTCCAGAGATGCTCTTAGCATTGTATTCATTATTTGTACCTAGATATCAAAAAGTATTTTACATTTATTAATTATATAGATAATGTACATGGAAAGTACATTAAATGTATGTATATATTTAATATACTGGTGAAAATTGGTATGGTATATGCATTTTTTCCCCCTAAGTCCTTCCTTTGAGCTGATGGCTTTGTGATGCCCTGAAGGACACAGGAAACAATTGTCTGTCACAGTGTGGTCTGTGTGGAGCCAGGAGTTGGATGATTCCTATGGGTCCTTTGCAGTGTGGGATATTCTATGAGTCTATGGTTCATTAAAGCAGCCTGGGTTACCCATCCCCTCAGTGTTCTACAGATGAAACCCCAGATCTTAGAGAGAGGAGAGGGGGAGACAGAGAAGAACAAGAGAAGAAGGCAAGGCAAGAGAAGAG